>NC_060272.1:132773304-132874264 GCF_021613505.1 Equus quagga
ATCATTGCAGAGAGAATTTATAGAATATTGAAATAACTGGAAAGATTTGCTAAGTTTCTGGATGAGAATACACAATATCGTTAACATTCCAGTTATCTCCTAAAGCTGTAGAGATTTTATGCAACCCAACTAAAATCGCAATAGGCTTTTACTTTGCTAGAAACTGAGAAGTTGATTGTAAAGTGTGTATAGAAATGCAAAGGATCTAAAATATCCAAAGAAATTCTGAAAAATAAGCACAAAATTGGAGGACTTATACTCTCTGATTTAAAGACTAACTATAAAGTTTTAGTAATCAAGATAGTCTGGTACTGGGGTAAGCAGAGGCAAAACGTTAAATTAGACAAAATATAAAGTCTAGAAATAGACTCTCACATTTGTGCACAATTATTTTTTGACAAATATGCTAAGGACATTCAATAGAGAAAGATACATTTTTAAACAAAGGTCATGGATCAACCACATAAATTTTTAGGATAAAATAAATTTTGATCCCATCTCATACCATACATAAAAATTAATTGGAGACCTGTAATATTCCTAAATTTAAAAGTAATCTATAAACTTGCTAAGGAAAACAGAAGAGTATATCTTCATGACTTGGGGAAAAAGCAAACATTTTGTTTGCTCTATCTCAAACCCAAGAGAAATAAAAATATATGGTCAAAAAAAAAATACTTGTACAAGCATGTTTCTAATAGCTCCAAGGTGTTAAAAACAACACATATGTCCTTCAATAGAAGGATGATTAAATTCTTGTGGCATATATTCACCATAATGGAATATCACTCAGTGATACAGTCATGTGCCACATAATGACTTTCCGGTCAACGACGGACTGCTTAAACAACGCTGGGCCCACATCACATAGCCTAGGTGTGTACCAGGCTATACCAGCCAGCTTTGTGTGAGTACACTTTATGATGTCTGAACAAAGGCAAAATTGCTTAATGACACATTCTCAGAATGTATCTCCATAACTGTACAAAAGAATGAACTACTGATGCACACAACATGGATAAAACTCAAAAACATCACACTGTGCAAAAGAAACCCAAAATGCATTAGAGTATATTAGCATAATTCCATTCATGGGAAATTCAAAAGCAGGCAGAAACGAATCTACAGTGATAGAAATCAGTAGCATTTGCCTATGGGAGAAGGGCTGGCTTGGGGTCGACGGGACAGGGGCACGTGAGAACTTTGGGGGATATGGAGATGTTCCTCATTTTGGTGAAGATGTTGGTTACACGAGCAGAAACATTTAATAAAAACTCGTTGAATTATATGCTTAATTCTTGTCCATTTCCCTATACATAAATTTTCCCTCAATAAAAATATTTAAAAATATGTCAGCTAACATATGTAAAAGATATGCATATTACACTTCACACAGAATATATACTCATGATACCTAGAGACTGTGCAAATTTTACACGGAAGATAGGCAGGAGAAGGTAGCATCATTCCTTAGTCCACCTCACAGAATCATAAAGACGTTGGAGTCGTCACTAGTTCAGAGTAATTCGGTATTTGTCACATAGTGCATAAAGTCACAATCATAACAAAAGTCGAAACATAGAATGTCTCAAATACAGTAAAAACCTATCTCTCACTCACAGAATTTCCAAGTTGGTGCTCTTGATTGGTGGGTAGGTCCTCTCCAAGTGGTCATTCAGGGACCCAGTCTCTTTCCGCTGCTGGCTCTGCTGTTTTCAGTCTGTGGTTTTCAAGGTCACACTCCATGATGTCTCCATTCCAGCCAGCTGGAAAGGAAAACAGCTTGAAGAACCAGGCCTGGCAAGCTCTGAGGTGCTGGGCCTGGAAGGAGCACACAGCACTTCTACTCACGTTGTGTTTTCTAGAACACAGCCACATGGCCACCTACGATCGCAGAGGAAGAATGAAAATAGAAACTAGCTGCATGCTTAACGGGACGCAAGTCTGGCGAACAGCCAGCCAGCTATTACGTCTGCGTGGAATGACAGGATCTGTGGTATGATAGCTCACGTGCCAAGGAGGGAGTTCTGCTTCTTTTTCCTCATTTTCTCCTTCCTTTGTCAGCTTCCATGGAGGAAAACGTGCAAAACCTACCCTGGATAAACCTGAATACCAAGTACTTATCATTTATTCTTAAATATGATGAAAGCCAAATTGCCAGGTATCTTCACGAAACCATCACATTTTATTGTGTTTGTTGGGAACAAGCACCCAAAAGAAATGGCTCCCACTCTATGAACCAGAGAGCCCTGGCATCCTCAGAAAAATGATCAAATGTCCACCGATCCACATGAAATCTCAGTAAGCATTGTCTGCAGACTATATAGATAACATTTTTCATACATTCATGTCCTGGTTTTTTTCAGAAATAGTAGCACATCTAGTTACTGTCTTACTGAAATCATAGCAGTTTTTGGTCACCATATATTCTTTCCATTGCTTTTTTTCATTCTAGAATGGAGTTCTTATATCAAAATGCTTGGGAAAAACATATTCTGGATGATTACCAGTTGTCACCATTACTGAGGCCAAAACAACAGACTGTTTCAAGAGAGGAGTTAATTCAGATTTTTAAAAAGTCAATCAAATTATTTCTTGGTATTAAATCTTATAAATTCTTAAACTTTCAAAACAATTTTTTTCTGTAATGTTTTTTTCATTCTAAGAATTAAAAGGCATCAAAGCCAATTTCCTGTGGGGAGGCACCCACCCATCAGAGCAGGAAATATCAAGACCCTTGAATCTTTAATAAAATCACAGATCCACCCTCTGGCTGGCCTCCACAGAGACTCTCTCTCTCCGTTTATCACTCATCGCTCTTTTTAGTTCTTTCTCAAGTTTTGATGTGAATAATATCGTGATGTGCATCCAACCTCTGAGGACTCTCTCAAACTGACCTTCAAACCAACAAAACCATCTTCCTCTCCAATACTCATGATCCCACCTGCTTTTTACGCGGCATCAAATCCACCAACTGGCAGGTCTTTACAATTAGTGTGTAGTAGTACGTCCTTCATACTATTAACTCTGGAAGAAAATACAACTTTACTGCATTCACACTCATATCTGCACCAGGAGGAAACATTACCTCTCTGAGGGTGAGTAGTGTGCAAAATCAGGAATCCAGAAAGTTCTGGAGCCTTTTACCTTCCATCCAGTATCTAGGTTTCCCATAAGGCTGAGAAATTAGAATCTGGCTATGAAGAGAGCAGACGTGGGAGACATTCCCCAAACTTACAGCTTTTTGAAAAATGCCTTTCTTCTTTTGTCTCCTCAGGGAAATAAGACAAGTTGCTCTGTCCTGTAGAGAAGAGCACTGTTAGTATTTCCGCATCTTCGTTAAGAAAGGACCCAGTTGATGAAGGCAGGTTACAAGATGTTATGGTGCCGATGAATGCAACTGGGAAGAAACATTTCAAGGTCCTCGATGGCAGGCCCTGGCCACTGCTTCTTGCTGGATGTACAGACTCCTCTCATGGCAAATGTATGTTGCTCAGAGTGGGTGACAGTTTTTGAACAAAAGAGAGCAGCCTAAGTATTAAATGAACTAACCAACGGTCATCTTGAGTCATTTGATTATTGAATAGCGAGCTCACCTCTCCTTCCAAAAATAGCTGAAATAGGGGTTTCTACCCAACCACCATCTAACACTAGATAGGATAATTGCTATTAGTAAGTTACTTTTTAATCAAGTTCAAAATACAGTATATTTTAAAAAGTCACAAAAATGGCTCATTAGCATTAGGCCTGAAGTTCCTTAAAAGGGTTTAAAATGTTAAAAGCCTTCAAAATCAGACTTCTTTGGCATCCTACGGTGGCCAACATCATTGAGCTGTCTGCCTGACTCTAAGTGAATTACTCTAGCACGAAAGCTTATTTCATCGCCTGAGTGAAAATGAGAAAATGCAGAGTCATCGGTGACGTTTTGAATCACTGAATGCTAAGGAGCAACGTGTCCCGACACTCATTGAATTACCTCTTGAAAGTCATCACAGACATTCTTCTCTCCGGAGGGCTGGGTTCCCTTTTGCGTCTTCAAATAGATTTTGGGAAAAAAAGCCATCATCATGGCTGTCACTGTTAATTAGTGTCTCCGAGTGCTGCTTCCTGCCTGAGGCACTTGCCATCCCCTGCCAGGCCCAACGGGGACGGATGTGCAGACAAACCTCGTTTGCCCAGCGTGGCTCTCATGCTTGGATTCCATGCCGGCCTTTTGGAGAGGACTCGTCAGCGTCCCCAAGCAGGAGGGGAAGTCAATCTTCTACATGCTGAGATCCTCACCTGAGCTGATCTTGGAGTGAGGAATCCTCAGCTGGACACAGAATTCTACAAGAAAACTGTGAGGTGAATTATCAGACAGCTTATAAGTTACTAGCAGTGAAAACACTTCCCTTGAGTGATCCTTGTAAATCTATTTTATTCAATGTCGTTTCATACATTCCTTGTTGTTAGTTCTTTCCCCTGTCTCAAATATGCCGTTGCTTCTCATGAGAAAACGACTTTCTGAGAAAAACAACATGGCAGTCTTTCCAGACCCAGCAGATAGCTTTTTAAATTTATGGTTATAATTATTGAAATTCTTTCCGAGGGCGTCTATAGACTCAGACATACTAATGTGCCAAATCGAGCCTCATTTTTCATCGGATGTGTTTGATGGGCATCCACGTATTGTTGTGTTCCCTCATTCCATTTCTCCTTCTCCTGAAAGGGGATTCACCCCAGAAGTGGATGTGAGACGTGTGAGGCCATCTGTGACCTTCCCAGGACCTCTCCGTCTGCGCTGGGGAGAGAGGAAGCTTCAAGCCTGAGATGGGGGATCTGGGAGCTGCCGGCTGTCAAGGTCCTTCCTGAAGGAGAAGTCATCTAGAGAGACGAAGGTGACAAGGGGAGAGACTCAGAGAGGACAGAGATGACAGGCTGGGGCTCTGGGGGTTGACAATCGTTGGTAAGGGGGGCATCCCCCTTTCCAAAGCATGCTAATATCAGGGGACAGTCCGCCTTCTATGTCAGAGCATTTGAATTGGGTTCCATCCTACGGCTGCCCTCATCTGCTTGGAAACCCAATGCCTGTCTGGGCTGGAAGACTCCATCCAAGTCTTTGTAGAGCTGAATCCCTCTGGTTTCCATCCCGACCTGATTAGTGATTATTAGAAACAGATAATTGCTCCTATAACTTGAGCTGTGGCTGTATGCTAGGCACAGGACTAAGTGCTTCCCGGGTATCACCACACTGAATTCTCACAGTGATGCTGCGAGGAAGATGTCATCATTTTCCGCTTTTCAAAGATGCAGAAGTTACTCAGGCGAGGTGCACCACGAGGGCATGCCCAATTCGAACCCAGGCAACCAGATGCCAGAGCCGCATTCTTAACTTCCCTGTGGAGAGGATCTGGACATCTCAGCTGTGGGCTGGGGTAGCCGGGAGGCCCCCAGGAAAGGGGTGGCAGAGACACGGGCTTTTCCTTATTCATCTCTCTCTCCTTGTTCTCTGCCTTCTTGAAACCAAACCATTGGCTGCGTGGGCCGCATCTGCTTTGTTTCAGTGGCTTTCTTGTTCACAAAATATAATTGGAAATCTCTTCCTGTTTTACCTAGGAAAAAAATTGATTTTTGAAACCATAGACCAACTACAGATTTTTTGTAGAAAACTACTGAATATTTATTGCTTTCGTGCAGAACGATAGGCTGACAGTTCCCCGTATGCTCACTATCACCGGGCATTGACATAAAGAAGTGCTTTCTCAAACACCCACGGAACACTAGCAAGGCTGTCTGCCCGGTGACATTCACGACGTAACTAACATTCACACTTTCTCTCACTTCCCGCTATGGAGGAACGAGAAGCTTTGTAAATGACACTTATTAAGTTATAGACTTGAAATTTTTCTTTTTAATCTGTAGGCTCTTTGTTTCAAGTCTAAAAGTCAGAAATTAGTTTTGCCCAATGGTTAGACTGCTGGTGCTGCTTATTAGCTGTGTGGCCTTAGCAAAGTTGTTTAACCTCTCTGAGCTTTTGCTTCTTCAGCCATAAAATGGAGATAAGAAAAGTGTCACACTGTATGGTTGTTGTGAGAATTAAAGAGTGACACCAGCATGAAATAAGTGGTGCCCTGCCTGTTGGTGATAAACAGAAGCCACTGCGGTTGTTTGTATTATTAGCTTGGCAGGTTATGCCTGCAGACCCTCGCCTTGGCTTGCAGCTGCTCCTCTGCATACACTCTGACATTTCTTGGCTGATGAGAGCCTTCGTGCTGGGCATGGGGTGGGGACAGCCTTTGGGGTGGTGGACAATTTGCCCCCTCTTCTCAGCTGGCAGAGAGACAGTGAGATGGAAGAACAGAGATGCGTTGCCTGGATCCTACACAGAGTCCCCGAGAGCTAGTCCAGAGAGGGCAGGAGGAGGAGGGTCACGGCGTTGGGGTGGGGGGTGTTCCTCTGCTCCCAGGGAGGCTGAACAGACTGTGTGTGGAGCTGTCACAGCAGGGAAGACGTCTGGGGCCATCTGAGATGTTCCATTGTCAACTCCTTCTGTAATGTCAACAAATAGTTTTCAGCTCCCAGTACCGTCCCCGGGACTCCAGAAGCCAGGCGGCATCCGGGAGAACGGCTGGGCAGAGCATGGGCTGCAGGAATTGGCCCCGAGGGAGGCACAGGCCCTCAGAGACCATTGTGAAGGACGTGGGCCAATGGATGTGAAGATCTAGTTACACTTTCCAGAAAATAATATGACCCAAATTAGCTCAAGTGGGAAAACGTCTTAAGAGAAGTTGTAAAGGGGATCCAAGAACACCCCTGGAAGAGCTCCAGGTCCAGCTGGGGAGCGAGCGCTGCGGCCTCTGAGGAAGGCCTGCTTCCCAGGGCCAAAGCTGGTCTACACCACGGGAGAAAAGGTCATCAACCCAGTCGACTGAGTTTGATGATGGTGGTTCATCTGTAACTATACGAAAAAAAAAAACAGAAAAATCTTATCTGAGACGTAAAAAAGATATAAATACATGAGGAAAATGATCACATTTCTGCAGGGTACACTGAATCTGGCAGTGCTCCCCAAACTGATAAGTTGAATGTAATCCTAATCAAAATTCCAAGAACATTTTTATGGAACTTGACAAGCTCCTTTTAAAGTTCACATGAAGGAGAAAATATAGAAGATTAGCAAAATAAATAATGAGGAAAGAAAAATAAGGGGTGCCTGCTCAGCAGATAGCACAGCATATCATGACACATATAAAGAAATAAGACTATAAATATAAGGCTGGAATAAATAAATAATTCAGGGAACCGAATAGAGAATTCAAATACACACACAATAAATGTATATAGTGTTGAATATGCGACGTAGCTTTCTGAATTGATACTATGAGTTGTAACAAAATTGCTTTGTATTATCAGAAAGTTTGTAGAGAATGTTAATATGTATTTAAGGTTTTGACATAAATAACTTCCAACTGCAAGTATTGTAGGTCTCTGAAAGTAGCGCAAAAGCTTTAAAGAGGCAACGTTAGCGGCCTGTCTCTTTTTCGTTTACTCTAAATAAACACGTAAGTCTTACAACATGGAACGTATTATGCCAGGCTGTGTTTGCTCTAAGTGACTTTTGTTCCCTGGGCCTTTGACATTTTAATCTTTCCAAAACATTTGTGGGATAGGCAGAGTAAAACACCTCCCTTTGATAATCCTGGGGAGAGAAAAAAAATCTCCTGAAAATGTCCTGATGTAATGGGTGTTTGTCTGCGGAGTGTCAACAGAGAGACATTAATGCAACCACTGAACTAAGAGCACAGACAGGATGGGGCAGGAGAACGGTGCTCATAGTTTTGATGCTAAGATAGAGAAAAGCAGATGTATATTACACCTAGCATTGTTCAAAAATACGCTTACCAGTTGTTTCCAAGAAAAGTGAATGGATCATAAGGCATACTTTACATTAGACGACACAGATATTGAGTCTTAAATTAATTTAGAAATGTTTGTTAAGATTCAGAGCTCCGCTTTTCTGAGAGAAATCGTGGTCTTGTGTGTGAAATCTCGATGGCCAGAGCCCTAGAGGAGGAGATGGCTTCTGCCGAGGCAAGGAGGCAAATGCAGCCTTTGTTTAAATTTTGTGAGATTTAATGAAATCGAGGGAATGCAAAACAGCCTCCTAATCTGATCACTGGAGCTTTTCGTCTGAGTGAAGTGCTGGTCTTTAATGTACAGCAAATATTACTCGATGCACTCTAATCAGAGATATTTTTCTGGAATATTGTTGGTTTATACTTAACATGTAGAATTTCAAGGCAGAAAGCAGAGCACGGCCCGCCCCAGGAGCCGCCACACCTCCCCACTCTGCGTGCGCTCAGCTCACTCACCTCCAGGAGCCACTCCAAACACCATGGAGCAGTTACGCCTGTTTTTGGACTTTCTATCTCCTGGTTTTTAAAGCCTCTGCTTTAGAAAATAAGGGATGTGTAGACTGACTGATGAAAGAAGAGAACTGTGGTCATGGATCTAGACCTCAGGGCCAGTGTCAGACGGGGAGCTGTGTTTACACTAATTAATTGTCGTCTTTCGTACCCTCTACCCTACCTGGAGAATCCTCAGGGTGGTTAACCTTCTAGGTGTTAACCACCTAGGCGGCTGTCCTGGCCAACATCCCCTGCAGTGGCCAGGTAAGCCAGGGGACCTTGTGTGCCCTGACAACACCAAGAGAGGAGGCCAGGAGCAAAAGAGCAGATTGCACTGGAGATTTTCCCAATGGCCCCTCATGCCCACCCTCCGCCCATCCTGCTGTGTGTCCTGAGAGCTGACTCTATGCATGCCATCCACAGGGTCCCCGCACTCTGGCTGCCACGAGTGTTTCCCCAGTGGGAAGGGCTGGCAGGCGACAGGGAGCAGGAGGAAGGAGAAATGGGAAATTGATTCCCCCAGAAATTTCCCTGCAGAGATGCCGTTAAAGAACGAGTCATTCTGACACTTGTAAAAATGGTCAGGAGGACTGTTTTCAGGGCTATTGCAATAGTGTGAAGAGTATTGCAACAGGGGAGCAAGATCAGGCCCAACTCCTACTACAGCAAGAACGAGGGGGGATTCACAGCCAAGGGGCAGGTGGGGAGCGCTCAGTAAACGGAAGTGTGTAAGAGGCGCCATCAAGGGTGGGAGCATTCTTGCTAAACTGGCCCAACTGCCGGGAGTCTGGGCAAGGAGAGGGTCTTTGTCCGTGCCCCCCGAGGGCCGCTCTGCCGGCTCCTGCTCCCTGCCCTCGCCCCTGAGGCCTTGGATGGGGTGGTTCCCCACCATTACACAACCTCCGTTTCTGGTTTTCCTTAATCGGGGCCATACCTTTGTAAATATCGCCTAATACATTCCTCCCGTTACCCTGTGGAGGAACTCTTCTGATACCATTTCTCCTCCCCCACCCCCAGCTGCAGCCAGGCTGACCTTCTTTCCCTTGCTGGAATATGCGTCACCTTAGTGGCTTGCAGTTCCTCTGACCTGAAGCTGCATCCCCCATTCGTCTTCCCACCGTCTTCTTTTCATTCTGGTCCTGACTCACCTCCTGGACCTCCCACCAAATTACGTTTTCCAACCATACTTTGTTCCAATATCACATTTTAGTTTCTTCTTAGTGCCAATCCCCATCTGAAATACATTAGTTAGATATTTATTTACTGTATTGGTTAGGTTTCAGTTGTGGACAACAAAGTTCACGTTACCATTTTTAAGCAAAAAAGAGATTTTGTTTTGCCTTGTATGCTTTGGTTTACAGAATCTCAGAGAGGCTTAGAAAACACAGTTTGGTTGTTTCGTGGCCAGAAGACATCTACCCAGAGACCTGGTCAACCACGCGTGGAGCTGTCGGTGAAAATCCCACTGCTACCGCCACCTGGGGCTGGTGAGGGCAGAGACCAGACGCAGGGTTCTCCACTGGAGCCACAGCAGTGACGAGACCTCCAGACTGTTCTCCCAAAGGCACAGGACCCTGGCCTCCTAAAACTCACTTCCACATCCCGGGTCTTTCACAATGCTGAGCTAGGTGCAAGGGAGTCCGTGAAGGGGTTACAGGTGTCCCAGCCTCTCCTCGGAAGGCCTCCTTCAAGGGGCTCACACGGTGTTGAGAGAGCCGGCTGCAGTTTCCGCCCCGCTCCTGCCTGTGAGATCTACGCTCTCCAGACTAGCAACTGCGTAGACGGTGTTACCACTGAATGTTCAGGGACTGGAGTAGTGCTGCTGTACCCTGAGTGAGCAGTTAAATCTTTGTGGAATAAATTGATTTTTATCTACACAAAGGGACCATACCCTATGTTTTGCACTTTTGTCCTTTAATAATACATCTTATAAAAGTTTCCTTATATCAGCACAGATAGATTTACCACATTATTTTTAATAACATACACAACAATCATTATATAATTGTGCCATGATTTTAAAAAACAGCTCCCAATTGCCAATTGGTATTCTTTTTTTTTTTTTCTGCAGTGGAAGATTAGCCCTGAGCTAACATCTGTGCCAATCTTCCTCCAGTTTATATGTGGGTCGCCACCACAGCATGGCTGATGAGTGGTGCAGGTCTGTGCCTGGGATCTGAAACCCTGAACCTGGGCTGCCAAAGTCAAGTGCAGCAAACTTAACCACTACGCCATGGAGCCAGCCACCAATTTTTTTTAATGCTGAATTAATGATTTAATGGGAAAACTTGAATTCATGTCTCATCAAATACATCCTTAAGATAAATTTGTTTATGTAATTGCTACCTGAAAGTACGTGTGTACATAAAAATATGATAGCATTGCCTAATTTCTTTTAGTAAAATTATGCTGTTGCTGAAAGCACTTAAGAGAACCTAGCCCCTCGCATTCATTTTTTATTGTGCTAGATACACGTTACTTAAAATTGACCATTTTAACCATTTTGCAGTTTAAAAGTCAGTGCATTAAGTATGTTCAGTATATTGTGCAACCATCAACATTCTCTAGTTTCAGAACATTTTCATCACCCCAAATGGAAACCCCCTACTCGTTAATGTCCCTCCGTTTTCCTCCCTCCCTCCAGTCCCTGGCGACCACAGATGCGTCTGTCTCTGTGGAGTTGCCAATTACGGATATTTTATATAAATGAGAACTGGCTTCCTTCACTGAGCACAATTTTTTCAAGGTTTATGAATGTTTTAGCACACATCAGTATTTCAGTTCTTTTTAGGGTTTAATAATATCCCACAGTTTGGATAAACCACACTGTGTTCATCCATTCATCAGTTGACGGGCACTGAGTTGTTTCCATCTTTTGGCTATAGTGAACAGTGCTGCTACGAACCGTTGTATACCAGGTTTTGTTTGAATTATTTTGTTTTCACTTATTTTGGGAACACATCTAGGAGTGGAATTGCTGGATCATCTGGTAACTCTGTTTATCTTGTTGAGGAACCATCAAAATATTCTCCACAGTGACTGCATCATCTTATAACCCACCATCAATGTCCAGGAGTTCTAATTTCCTCACATCCTCCTCAGCACCTGTTGTTTTCCATTTTGTTGATTTTGGCCATGCTAGTGGTGTGAAGTGATTTCTCACTGTAGTTTAGACCTGTATTTCTCTAATGATTAATATGTTGAATATCTTTCCATGTGCTTGTTGGCCATTTGTACATCTTCTGTGGAGAAATGTCTATTCAAGTCCTTTGTCCATTTGTTAAGTTAGATAGTCTGTTTTTGATGCTGAGTTTTAGGCGCTCTTCATATTGTCTGGATCCAGACTCTTACTGGATATACGCTTTGAAAGTATTTTCTCCCCTTTTCTGGGTTGTCTTTTCATTCCCTTGATGGGATTCATTGATGCTCCCTCAATTTTCATTTTGATGAACTCCAATTTATCTGTTTTTTCTTTTGTGGCTTGAGCTTTTGGTGTCATATCTAGGACACCATTGTCAAATCCGAGGTCATGATAATTTACCGCTATGTCTTCATTTAAATTTTTATGGTTTTAGCTCGTTTAACTTATTTTGAGTTAATTTTTGTATATTGTGTGAAATAAAGATCCAAATTCCTTCCTTAGCATATGGATATTCAGTTCTTCCAGCACCAGCTGATGAAGAGACTGTTCTTTCCTCATTGGGTGGTCTTGGACCCCTTGTCAAAAATTAACTAACTGTAAATAGGAAAGTTTATTTCCGGACTCTCAATTTATTCCACGGATCTATATATTGGCCCTGACACCAGTACTGTACAGTGTTGATCACTGTGTTGAAACTGGAGACTATGAGCCCCCCAACTTTGCTCTTCCTTTCCAAGATCATTTTGATTATTTGGGGGAGGTGGGGAATCACAAACTTTTAAAAATTTTCCTATTCTGCTAAAGTCAAAAGTGCGTGCACAGTGTTGTTGTAACTTTTCATTTCTTTCGTTATATTCTATCCTAGCCATCTTTTATATAAGTATGGACCTGTTCTAGTCTTTTTTTCATAAAGTCCCTGTTCATTTTTATTTCTCATTTTTCTATTGAGTTGTCAGTCTTTTTGTTACTGATGTGTATGAGCTCCTTACAAATTCAGAAAGTAACCTTTTGGCTCTCATGTGCACTCTTTCCCTTGTTTTTGTTATTCTTTTGACTTAGATGTAGAAATTCTTTAGTTATAGAAATGCTTGAATTTTTATGATTTCAATGTTATAAATATTTCCATTTTAACCTTCTCCATTCTGAGACATAAAACCCAGCAATGTTTTCTGATAGGACCTTCATGGTTTTGTCTGTTGCCTTTAAATTGTTGATCCACTTGGAATTTATTTTGGAATAAATCATGATATAGTTATTCATCTTTACGTTTTTTTCCAAAAGATGAGTCAGTTGGCCTGGCATGAAACCCACCTCCTTATCATGTATTATCTGTAATACATTGATTTATATTGATTAATTTAAAAATTTCTGAATGAAGTATGACACATATGCACAAAAGGCTCACAGTCACAAGTATACAGCTCAAGGAATTTTCACAAAAAGAACACATCTGTGCAACCAGCCCCAGATCAAGTAACAGAACTTTATCAGCACATAAGATACCCCCCCCCCCCCCCTCCTTTCACAAGTCATTTTTTCCCTTAGGGTCAACACTACTCTGACGGTTAATACCGTAGCCTGGTTTATACAAATGGAATCATACGGAATCATACACTTGTGTGTCTGGCTTTTCACTCAACGTGATGTTTGGAGATTCATCCATCCTGTTGCGTGTATTGTCGTTCATCCCTTCTCATTGTTGCACAGTATTCCACTGTGTGAATACACCCAGTTTATTTATCCATTCTACTGTTGATGGGCGTTTGGGTGGTTTCCAGTGCAGGGGCTATTACAAACAGTGCTGCTGTGGGCATCCTTGTCCTACGTACCTTCTGTTGAACTCATGTGTGCCTTTCTGTTGGATGTGGTGTTGCAGAGTCATAAGGTGTACATGTGATGAGCTCTAGTAGAGGCTACCAGACAGTTTTCCAATGAGGTTGTACTAATTTACACTCCCACTGTCAGTGTACATGAGTTTCAATTATTCCATGTCCTCACGGACACTTCATATTGTCAATCTTTCCATTTTAGCCAGGATGCTAGCTAAATTACAGTGTTACACTGAGGTTTTAATTTGCATTTTCTTGAGGAGAAGTGAGCTAATGTGCATTTTCATGTTTCTTGGCCTTCAGATATCTTCTTTGGGGAAGTGCCTCTTCATTTTCTTGCCTATTTCCTATTTGGTTGTTTGTCTTTTCCTTATTGATTTTAGGGTTTGTTTATATATTCTTTCCGTTGTCAGATAGATACATTCCAAATATCTTCTTCCACCTGTAGCCTGACTTTTCCCAGTCTTATAAAGTGGATTTTTTGATGTAATCTTTGAACTTGATATGATCTATTGATTTTTTCGTTTATGGTTAATATTTTTGTGTGTCCTTATTAAGAGATCTTAACCTAATCTACGCCCATCAAAGTAATCTTCTCCTTTTTTTGCTTTCTACATTGAGATCTGCAAGCTATCTGTAATTGCCTTTTCTTTGTGGTGAGGTAGGTTCAAGATTTATTGTTGTCCATACTGATATCTAGATGGTCCACCACCATTTATTGCAAAGGCTATTCTTCTCCGCTTCATTGCAATGTCTTAAGTGTCACTTTGCTTCTGGACACTATTTTGTCCTTCAGTGAATTTGTAATCTTTGCACTAATACCTGTTGTTACTTTAACTGTAGAAAATTTAATTAACTTCATAAAAGCTCTTGATAAATAATAGTGTAAGCTTTGTCTTTTTTCAAATAGAAATGCAACAGAATCTCCAAGAAATTGTAATTAAACAGTGGCTTTAGCAAGATCTCTGGATATAAAGTCATACATAAAAATTATTTTGTCTCACATCAGCCACAGACAAATTGAAAACAAAATTTTAAAAGTATTTTTTCAGCATGGGATTTCAAAAATCATCAAATACATAGAAATAAATCTAACAAATGACATGCAAAACCTCAACACTGAAAATTTTAAAACACTTTTGAGAGAAATTAAAGATGACCCATATATGTTGGGAAGGAAAAGTTAATGGATTGAAACACTCACTATTGTAAAGATGTTCGTTCTCCCCAAATGGATCTATGGATCAGGTTCAATTCTAACAAAATTCCAAATGTTTGTGTGTGTGTGTGTTCATGTGCACATGTAAATTGACAAGGAAATTCTAAAATTTATATGGAAATATGAAGGGCCAAGAATAATCAAGAATAAGGCAATTTAATTCATTACATTAAAAAAACTCATTACTATTTAAAGTTCATATTTATTTTCACGTTTTATTTGATATTGTCTTTGTTTTTGTGATTTTTCATGTTTTGGTTATTAGTATTATCTTCTTATTGTAAAAAAAAAATCTTTACACAATGAGAATAGTACAAGTGCCTATATGTCAAAATATTGGAAGACTCCTGGGAAGTGATGTGGATCTGTCTCTCACACACACACACACACACACACGCACACACACACACACACTTTTTTTGAGTAGGTTGTGGGGTAGCTCTTTGACGGTTATCTCAAGTTCTTAAATTATTTTTTCCCGCTGAGACTCTGTGACTCTTCTGGGGAAAATTGTGTTAACATTCTCTTCCAGCAAATTATCCATATTTTTAAACGTGCTTACATCAAGATTTATAAATTAAATTATTACAAATCTCAAATTTTGTTTTCAAGGTTTCTCTTTAATTAAAAAATTTCATTGGGGGATGTTTGTTTCCTCCTTAGTTAGATAAACTTGTGATTATCTTTTAAAAATTATTTCTTTCAAGGTGCAGATTTTGGATTCAACGGTCCATTGTACGGGTCCATTGTGGGGAATCAGCCCTGCCCTGGTGCCACTGAAGCACAGTTGGTGGGGGGTCTTGCAGAACGTCCTCTGAGCCTCCTGGGACATGAGAGGGTGGGAGTGTTGTGAGCAGCTCCTGCAAGACCATTTCTCAGGGTGTCCCTGTCTACCAAGGAGGCTGGCACGAAGCAGCTTCTTCCTGCCACCTGGGTTCTGACACGGGTCACGCTCTCTGCCTGGCGGCCAGTAGGTTAGAACTGCGGGCTGTAAAACTGCCAGCAAAGCCCGGCCTTTGTTCCCAGCGACAGGGAGTCCTGGCACCCATTTCCAGTCGTCTGATCCTTTGGTTTCCCTGTTGCCCTGTGCAAGGGCCGAGGAGCTGGGGCCTGGGACTGCCCTTGTCTTCATCACCCATGCAAGTCATAAACTGCCTGAATCTTTTAAATAGGACTTGTGATTCTTTATCGGATGAATCTGTCAAGCTTGATCTTAGCTTGACTTTACTCTTTTTAAATATTTTATTTTAAAATTTTTATTATTACTTCTTCCTGTTTCTTTTGTTTGTTTTTTTAAAAGATTGCAAATTATATTTAAGGTTTAATTTCATTCAGCTCCCTCATCTCATACGGAAGCTATTAACCATGTAAGTGTTTTAAGAATTTTCTTCTGAGCACAGTTTAGCATTTCTTATCAGGTCTAATACGTTTTATTTTCTTTATAATTGTTTTCTGGATTTTGATCTCTTCCTCAACTCGGCTGCTATTTACATGTTTAAAAAGTTTCTAAGCCATCTTTCTTCATTCTTTTTGTGATTGCTGTTTGGTTATCTCACACTGTGATCAGAGAGTGTGATTTGTACAGTTGAAATTTTCTTTTGATTTTTTGCGATTTTTCTTTGTGCTTGTATGGTTAGATTTTGTCCACATGTCACAGATGCTGGAAATACTCTCATCCTTCTGTTCAGAATGGTCTCCTCACTTGTTCCTGTCTATCTGACTCACAGCTGACAGTGAAGGTCCCCAACGCTCTCCCTGCTATGTTGACATCAGTTTCCCCTGCGCCTGTTGTCCCGGAGGGTGATGAGGGCTTGGCTTTGTTACCGACTCTGAGCCCTTCTTGGTCTTGTTTAACAGTCTCTGCCTTGAGTCCAAGCTCGGCAGATACTATCATCTCAAACCCTACTTCTCCTTGGCTGGGATTTTTCGACTATGTGTTGTGGATCCTTCTACTTGTAAACTCTGTTAGAACCATCAGAGAGAAATGACTGTTGGGTATTGATTTACCGCACCTGTGGCATTAACTGGGTTCACTTTACTCGCATATATACATACACATAATTTCACCCACAGGAATAAACTGCATGCGTAATTGTGATCTATTCCATCTCCCGCCCTCGTTCTCAGTCTGATGCTTCTCTTCCTCTAACCTTTCCATTCTGTCCAAACCGGGTCCCTCTCCCCACGTGGAGAACCCTGATGACAGCCCCGTATTTCTCTCCCAGATTTTCCCCACGCCGCACACACCCCCTACGGACACGCATCCCCATCTACCTCTCAGGCTGTGTCTGAGTCTGCGCTGACAGCCTTGGCCCTCTGCGCAACCCCCTCGTGGTCCACGCCCGCCTTGGCCCACGCGTGTCTCCTGCATCTGCCCGTCCACGTCTCTGCATTCCATGTCTTTTCAGTTTTCCCTCTAACTTCTTAATTAAGTTCTTAGGGGATTTCAGTGTTTTTAAGAAAATTTTAAAAAACTGTATCCACTTTGTAAAATTGGTTTCAGTTGGAGACTTGGTCTGCCATTGTTAGAAACTAAAAGCTCTATTTTGGAATTTAACTTCATGTTAAATTAATTTTTTTTTTTAAAGATTTTATTATTTCCTTTTTCTCCCCAAAGCCCCCCGATACATAGTTGTATATTCTTCGTTGTCGGTTCTTCTAGTTGTGGAATGTGGGATGCTGCCTCAGCGTGGTCTGATGAGCAGTGCCATGTCCGTGCCCAGGATTCGAACCAAGGAAACACTGGGCTGCTTGCAGCGGAGCACGTGAACTTAACCACTCGGCCACGGGGCCAGCCCCATGTTAAATTAATTTTTATAAAATTGACACGTTTATGAAAACAAGTCTTTTTATCCTTTCCACCTGTTTATTTCTTATTTTGTGTCCTCAGTAACATGGCATAATTTTTTTTTGTATATAGGCCTTGTGGCATTCCTGCTAAATGCATTCTTACACATTTTAAAGATTTTGTTGTTCTTGTGAATTTACTGTTTATATACGTTTCTTTTTCTAGTTACTTACTAGAAAGAGCACACTGATTTTTGTTTCTATCTAGACAGTTCACTAAATTCATAATGTTTACCTGGCGAGTTTTGGCTTGTCCAGGATGCTCTCATGTCACCAGCAAAGAGAAGCAGTTTTCCCTCTTACATTTCCATGTCTGTAAAGTTGTGAAAGCTTCGTTATAGTCATTACGACTGCTCAGACAACCTGGAAACCTCATGGCTACCGGGGGCTTATAACTCAATGGTTTTGTGGTTTTGTTATTTAGGGTATTACGTCATTTTGGTATTTACTATGCCATTCTCATGTTTAATAAGTTTTCTTCTATTCTCACTACTAAGATTTTGGTGAGAACTTTTACATCTATGTTGATAATTATTTCTGTACCACCACTCTCTCTTGGAATTAGAGTCCTGTCGACCTTACCAGACAAAGCAGAAGCCTCCTTTCCCTGATCATGTCTGTGGATGTGTCCACAAAGGTGGCCCCATGCAGTGCGGGTCCACGGCCCCATCCTTTCATTGAGGGTGGTTCCCTTTTCTCTGTCCTCTGTGAAAATTGGTCTTTCTCTTGGGTTGGTTTGAGAGTTTTATATTTTCCTAGAAAGTCACTTTTTTCCTGCACTTATTTAAATTTGTTGCATAAGATTGCCTGTTGAATTCCCTTATGATTTGATTGATCACCTTTATTCCAGGGAAGTCCTCCCAATATTACTCCTAATCTTGTACACTTTTTGCTAACTTTCTTCTTTCATAATCGGGCTCGTGTGGGGTTAGTCTCCCCTATGTGGCTTTGTAATTTTTCTTTTTCTAGATGAGATTTTCCTAGTTTACAATATCGATGTTACGTATACTTGGTCTAAATCTATCATCTGCTTTGAAGTTTCCTTTTTCTATCTTTTGCTATTTGGCCGATCTTTGCTATTTTAGAGTTGTTTTATGCATGAACATGTGTACGTGTGGGTCGACTGTTAGTAACGTGGAAGCCATAGATTCTGTTTTTGGTTTAGTAGTGGATCTTTTCATAAGTGTTTCTATCACTCGGAGCCCTCTGCTTCTGAATTTAGAGCTCTTACAGAGCATCTGCCGACTCTGTTATGACTAAGAGAAAATTACCACTTGCCCGCTTCCTCTCTCTTCCCTCCACCTCCAGACTTTTCTTGGTTTTGTTCGTATATTTAGTCCTTCTGGTGGTTCCCTTCACAGCTCCAAGTAAACCCAGCAGCTCCTTTTCTGGGCTCACCCACTCGGGGCTGTGACAGATGAGGAAATGACAGCCTCACATTGTCATCTTCCTGTCCTGATTCTCATTAGTTTTAGAGTGAGTTTTACCTTCTTGAGGTTCACAGAATGTGCCTTCTGGACGCACATTACCCTCAGAAGTTTTGTCTTCATTTTCCTCTTTGCTCCGCCCCTCCTACTGGCTCTTCTTTCATCACTTGAATGTCCAGATTGGAGCTGTTTTGCAAAGAGCAGGCACTGATAATCCAGCACTGGATCACTTCCTGTGTGAGCTGTTCCACCTCGTGACCTGTGCTGCAGTCACAGCTGCCTGCACGCGGTGCCCCGTGCCAGCAGTGCCCGCAGCCCATCTGTCTGTAGTGTTCCGGGGAGCCCCGGGCCAGGCTGTTGTCTTGTCCCTGCACTTGCCAGTCATTTGTTTTGTTCTACCAGGATGTCTGAGGAAATTTTTCGTATATATAATTTAAAAGCCTGACTAGCCTTCATGTCTCGTAGATAATTTTGTGCGCATTGTTGGTGGGGACTCATGGTTTGCCCTTTAGGTTTGCAGACTGTTCTTCCTCAGGCTCAGGAAAACCCTTTTCTATCACAGCTCTGAAGGCACCTCTCCTACCCTTGAAGGGGTCCCTGTGCATCAACACCGTGACCTGTGTATCGGAGGCACCCGCTCTCCGTTGGTGTCAGCTCCTCTTCAACTGTGGTGACGGCCGCCTTTTCCCTTCGGGCTTGTGGAGAACGTCTGGAACCTTCCCTGCTCAGGGTAACTCGGATTGACTGCAGAGCTAGTGTATTCCTTGCTATTCCCTTCATCAAGTTTGCACTGGGGATGTTTTGAAACAAAATTGTGACCTCAGCCTCTCCTTTTCCTCTGGAATAGATCTTTACATGTGCCATTTCCTAGTAGATTTCTTCCTTCTTCCTTCCTTTGTCCTGTTTTCTTTTGGAAAATCACTTTATTTACGTCATGCTATATTTGTGTAAATACCAAGTAATTTTCCCATCTTGCTGGGGCTTAGTGTAAGCATCTTCCGTCCCGAGGCAAAGTGGATGGATTTTCTCTGACTCCCTCATCTCGCCTTTGAGGGCTGTTCTGTTTCCCTGCCGAGCTCTGGGCTTTCTCTGAGCTGTCGCTGAGCCCCCTCTGGGTTTTCTGCATCAGGAGGGGCCGTGTGTGGCTAGGGCTGTGGCGCCTTTCCTGCAGCTGCCTTGTGGCTGGTGTACCCAGCTGCTTTCGACCTGTTGGGTACAGAATGACCTGCAGGGCCTCTCTCCTGGTCCAGGGCCCCTTCTCTCTGATAGCTCTTTCCCCTTGGCTTTGGCTGTCTGTGGGGACCCCCGTGGCCGCCTGCTGGTTTCTGGTTTCTCGCCTCTCTGCACATGAACTCAGGTGCACTTGGAGCAGAGGCTGGAAAGATGTGTGGAAGCAGGTTTGGGGCCCCCCAGGGAAGCCACAAGGTGTGGAGGGTTTTACTAGGTTCTCTTCTGGTCTTCTTCTCCCATCTCCCACTGATATTGGTGGTTTTCCTATATATTTTCTCTTTGATTAATTGCTCCTTAATTTTTGGAGCATTACCTCTGCTTTTGTGACTTTTCTGCTTTTACTCCTCTGCTCTGGGGAACACGGGAAGATTGGGGGAAGTCTTCTCTGGGGTACCTTTTCTAGTGACTTCTCAGCCCTGCCCAGACCACGCCTACCTGACCTTGCTCCACGTTGGGATTATTCATGACCATGTCTCATCTCGTTATGCTTCCAGCCTCTCCTCTGCAGTTTTCCTCCAAATGCAGGGTGGAGCCCTGTGGTGAGACGTCACACCAACCTCAAGGATCCCTGGAAGTTTCTACTTTCTCTGTGATGAGACAGCTGCCCTTTCCTTGGTTGAGGTGTGGTTGTTGGCATTGGCTTTTATTTTTTTTAATACAGAATTCTACATTTCAGGTTTCCTGGGATGCAAGTTTTCATTCTGTCATCTTAAACTAGACGTCTCCAAATCTGGCTTTCAGAGTGTCGCAGGAGGGCAGCCTGTCAGCAGGAGACGTGACGGTCGATCACCACCCGTCACACACCTGTCAACAGCACATGTGATTTTGGAGAGACCGCCAAATAGATTTCTTACTTACACATATAATTCTTTTATTTAAACCCGTGCTGTTGTTAGATTGTCAAAAAAAGAATCAAAATGCTTACATGGCATATTTTAAGAGGGAATTAAAAAAACTGGGGGACTCTTTAGGAGGGCGAACGAGATGGCGCGGGTTCTGGAAACCGTGCTGTGCAGATAAAGACGTCACCAGCCCGAAGGTCAGGGAAGGTCAGTAGGTAATGGACATTTGTAAAGCGGCCAGGTGTAAGGCCAATGGGGTGGGGGCTGTGACGAGCTGTTGTGCACGTGGTGCGCCTGTGAGCATTCAGAGTAAGATTGTCTAGAATCACCGGCCCGGGTCAAAGTTGGAAGGAGTAGTCTTCATGCCCTGGGTAAGAGAGGGTGCTCCGGCCTCCACAGTCCTTGGGTTGGCCGTCTCAACAATGCATCTAACAACATCTCATAGGACCAGATAGATTACGCTATCGTACGTAATGCACACACATTTAATATAATCCATGGGGTGAAGCATATCATGTCATGCATACACACACAAACGCAAATTTACCTCTTCTTCCCCATAAGTCATTCCCTTAGACTTTGTAGCTATTAATTGATTTACAAGCAATACAGGTCGTTTTCTGGCTGTTCCTGTCAAGAGATAATGTTCTCCCCCTCTGTTTTAAAAACACTATCGGGGTAAGTTCGTTTTTCAGAATCGATGCACAGAGAAGCTTCTGACTCAAGCTGCTCCGCTGTGGCTGCTAATATGGTCAAACTGATTCCTGTCCACAGAGATTCCCACAGAGACAGTCACCAAAGACGTTATTAACAGATGTGCAAATAAATTTTAAAATTCCAAAGTAAAAAGTGGGGCTGGAGGGAGAAGAGAAGAGTGAGTTTTCTTCGAGGAAGATGGTTGAATCTGGAAATCATTGAATTGCCATATTGGTTTTGTCTTCTGCAAGCAAAATGCAACAGAAGAGTCACCGTTTCTTGGGTGTCTACGTTGGGCCTTCATGCTTCACAATAATTGTATTATTTAACGCTGAGCCCAGGCCAGACAGTGAGGCGCTGTGTCCTCACTGTCCGATGGGCCACTGGGGCAAGTTTGTGCTTTCACTCAGTCTACGCCCATGACTGGATCTTGTTCAGTGGTGTGTCTCCGGGACCCAGCTGAGTGTAACATCGTTTGATCCTTCGGTTAACATTCTTGGTTGATGATGAATATAGCTAGTAAGTAACAGGGCCAAGATTCAAATCCAGGGCCGTCTGACTCCGAACACAGTGCTCTTGTCATGGTGCCTGGCTGTTTCTCAAGAAGTCTTTACTGTTTGGCTCCAGGCATCTTCCTTCAGGCCCAGCCTTTGATAATGACAGTGATAATTAGATAGATGTCAGTGGGTCTGGGCCTCTGGTTCTAAGCAAATTATGACGTTATTTCTTGAAAGTATTTCTGGATGAGTTGTTTTCTTTCTTTAATAGAATATATTTACATATAAGGCATACTTACAAAGGATTTAGCCTAATTCCTGAACATGTTTAATTTTCAAATAAACTCTGACAAGTCCATTTGCTGCATTGTTTATAGATATCCACTTGTACAGTAGAGGACGAGAGACAAGGGAGAAGGGTGGAATTTGCCCTTGCTAAGTGGGATGAGGGAGTTAGAGTGTGCGGGGCCCAGCAGACAGAGGCAGGGTAGAACATAGATGTCTGAGTGCGAACGCAGATAGGAGGAGCGGCCCATGGGAGCAGTATATTTCCACGAGGCACTAAATATACAAAGTACATGTGGCGCTGCATATTCATGAGGTTTTAAACCAGCCACTCCTTGGTGCCACCCATTCTGTCTCCAGGTGTCGTCGTCAGGGAACGTGAATAACGTCCAGAGCTACTCATTGGACTAACTGGCCCTTGAGCTGCGGCCAGGGCTTCCTGTCCCTCCCTCTCACGTGTGTGCCCTGTGTGCCTTGGCTCCCGGTGCCTTCCAGCTTTGGGCCCCCTGGCTCAAACCTCAGCTCTGGTCCTTGTAACCACACTGTGTGGACAGGAAGGCTGACTGAGAGGGTGAGAGGGAGCCCGTGGTTATCACATAACCCAGGATGCAGGAAGTGGGGGCCCCCATCCTCCTTGCACCTCATTCTCGGGGTTAACCTGCCCCGTTCGTCTCCGATTGCATCTCACTGTGTTTTCCCTTGATTGGAAAACCAAGTGGCTCGGTCTGTGAGCCTTTTGTTCCGTGACCTCCGGGAGAGGCCGGCCAATGGTACACTTGGAGGCTACCATGGAAATTATCATCCACATAATTCCTTACACAGCAAACCGAGCATTTTCTCCATGGTTTTCAAAATGCCGAATGAAACAGTTCTATTTCTGCTGAGCATCTGTGAATCAATGCCTATTAAATATTATCCCTCTCTCTCCCAGCAAGCAGACGTTACATCTTTAGTTCAAAAACTATTTATTGAGCTCTTCGTATGTAGGAGACACTGTGCTGGGTTCTAGAAACGAACAAGACAGATTTCCTAGAGCTCATGGTCGAATGATGGAGAGAAGTAAGCCCTTCCCATCATGCTGGAGAGAAACTCCAAACCCCGCTGAGGTAACCCCGCCCGACACCTCGGTCTCCAGCTCCTCCTGCTTGGAACCTCCCTCAACGCCCGCACCCGCAGCAGCCTCATTCTTCCGGCTCCTGGCTCCCTCTCTGCCCCTGGACTCTGCCTGAGGCCTCTGAGGGTCTTCCCCTGGCAATCCTTGATCCCGCAGGGGTGTGGTTAAGGGCATCTCCTCAAGTTGCAGTTAAGGTAGCCCCAGTTCTTTCCTTTTTGCTCCATTTTCCTGCTTTTCTTTCTTATGGAAATGGTATTATCTGAAATGATGGAGCTTCTTCGTCTGTTTACTTGTCTACATCTGTGTTCTTCACTCCAATGCAACCTTTTTCAGGCAGGCACTTAGTCTTGCTTACACTGTCTCCCCACTACTGGAATGACCTCCTTAAAGGGGGCACTTGATATCTCCTTGATAAACAAATCAAGGAATGAATAAATACAGGGGTCACTTAGAGATGCATTTGGATGCAAGTTCCACCGAACACGTTCACAGAGACTGAAGCAAATACGAGTTTCTTTCTCCAGGTAGTAAAAGTCCAGAGAAGGTTTTGCAGCATGAGGCCAGCTCAGCGGCTGCTTGACCTGATTTCTGATATCTCTGCGGTTCGTTCAGCTTTTCTCTCATGCTCTCCTGTGTATAGTCGTTCCTGTTGTCTATTTCTGCATGACAGTCCACTCCAAAAGGTAGGGGCTTAGCTCAGCAACTCGTTAGGATCTTCCGAGCTATTTAGGTTGGCTCAGCTGGCCTATTTCCCCTCGGAGCCTCTCAAGCAGTTGTTGTGTTTAGAGGAAACATGTTTAAATATAAGAAGACGCAACTAAAGGAACTGAAAGGGTTTGCGTCCGTCCTTTGATATGTTGAAAGAGCATAACTTATGACGTGCAATTATAAAATATCTTATCTTTTAGCATTTATTTTTTAGAGCTAGTTTTTCTCCTGCCTTTGATGAAAACTTGAGAAGGCCCATAAATTTGTTCTTTCTTGAATACTGTGAAATCCTGTGATCAATAGTTCAAGTCAGTAACGTGTAACTGAAAATTGGAACGGCTGCTGCGGACACGGCAGTCGAAATTCCGCAGAGGCTGGGTTTCCCCTCTCTGAGCTGAGTCAGAGCCTCTCCCCTCCTTGAAGACGGGGAAGAGCAACGGGCGCAGGGAAATTTTACTTAACTGGTCCTGTCTTGACCTGGGTTCAAGCTCTCGTGTCTGCAGATGTTTCAAACTTACTCCATCTCTAACACGCATTTTTAATGGTTCCTCAAAGTGGCCTGTTTGCTGCATAACAAAACATCCCAGAATATAATGGCTTAAAATAGCCACTATTTTATTCTATCTCATGATTTTGTGGTCCAGGAATTTGAGCAATTCTTGGCTTGGTGATTCTTCAGCTTCTGTCACCTGGATTGAGGTCAGTCTGTATTTGCTCCTCGCTGATGCTCAGTCTCAGGGGACCTCTCACCTGCAGGCCCTTTTTTTGGGACTTGCCCCCTCCCATGGCTCGTCGTTCACTCCTCCCCTGGTCCCTAGGCATCCGTAGTCTCTCTCTGCTGAGATCTGCCTTCTCTTTCAGCCGGCCCTCGTGAGCAGACTCTAAGAGGACCCTGAGCTGGCTCTCTCTCCCACCTGTAGAGAGCATCTTGTCCAGAGGGAACACTCCTGTCCCTTTGCCCTGGCAATTTCTCCAATACACCTGTTCCCATTGGCTCATGAGTCAGCACTCTCTAGACCCTCCCTGACTCTTGATCCCCCAGCTGCAGTCAGACACCAACCGCAAGGAATCTAGGTCGGAGGGACACGCCTGTACCAGGGAGCTCGGTTAGAAGACGAAACCTTGGCCCAGATCTAAAACCCTCTCTCAGTCTCCATCCTCTCCTTTTTCAGCCTCTTCAGCCACCTTCGTGGGTGGGTGTGATGAGCTCAGGCTAAGAAAAATGTGGTTCCCATCGTACCAATTTTGCAACTCTTTCCTGTAGATCCCGCTGCAAAATATTGCCTCCATTGTCTTCATGCCTCAGCAAAACAAAGATGAAAAGATTCTCATTCAGTTTCTAATAGCGTTTTTAAATTATGTACATGATTGCTTCGATCAAATTAAAACTATTAAGAAAAAGGTGTAGCTTTGTTTTATTGTGACAGTTTGGTTAATGCAGGGACCTTACGTAAATACATCACACTCTCTATAACCTCCTTAGCTAGCCCTGAGCGCACGTAAGGGGTGGCACACCATGCAAATCCCATAAATAAATGATACGGTAGAAGTTAAAGATGGAGCCTCTGGAGCAAGACATGCTGGGATGTGGTTTTCATGTCTGGCTTTGTGATCCCAGATCCTGCGGTTTATTTCATCTTTCTCAGCCTCACTTTCCTCATAGGTAAAACTGGCAAAGTCACGTCTGCTTTCTAAGGATTATATAAGACAGAGATGCAAAAATTATAGTACTTGATGTCTTCCCCTAAAGGGGGCAATAATCATAATTAGTAATGATGTTTGATTAACTTTTCACACAATGTCAATTAGAAACTGCTTCTAAAATCTTTCCCTGAAAATTGTCTTGTTTCAAATGCTACATGTCATCCTATCATATTTAGTGTGAAAGCTTGTTTTCAGTTTTATCACTTTGCAGAATTAATTGGGTGTTTTGTGTTGAGTTGCCCACTGTGTCCGTCAAACTCACTTAATTTATATTTTAACTTTATCATTTTGATAGTGAAGAGCTTGAGTAGAAACTGACTTTGGGGGAAATGCTACTGTTTCTGAACATTACAAGATCACATTAGCAACACGTAGTTCAACCTGCTTAATTTTCCAAACCTCACAGCCAAAAACATAATCCTGATTCTGCGATATCAGTGTGACTCATCTGTGCTTCACAAAATACAAGGGAGCGACGGGAACTCCTTCAATTAAAATAGCACTGATTTTGCCTCCAGTGGCTTTGAGTCGGTTCAAGAGAATACGATGGATTCATAAAATGTTAAATCATCTTGCAGTGTGGACATCACTTCCCCAAACACGGAATGAAATAGCTAACCTGTGTGGGCCTCAGTTTCCTTCCCTGCAAGGGGAAGTTGGTTTGCAAAAGATCTGCAAGGCCAAGGGGTCAGCCCCGGTAGCCTAGTGGTGTGCTTGGGTGTGCTCTGCTTCAGTGGCCCCAGTTTGGTTCCTGGGTGCAGATCTACACCGCTCTGTTAGTGACCATGCTGTGCTGGTGGCCTACATACTAAAAGAGAGAGGAGAGGAAGATTGACATGGATGTTAGCTCAGGGAGAATCTTCCTCAGCAAAAAAAAAAAAAAAAAAAAAAGATTGGCAAGGTCAAATTCTGAGTAAATTTTATAATTTTTTTATTCACCTGTTTGTCCATTCATTCAGCCAAAAGCGATTGACAGCAGCGTGGCCTAGTGGAACAGGCCTGGCTCTGAAGCGATCAGACTGGACTTTAATCCCAGCTCTACCATACATTAGCTGTGTAACCATAGCAGGGTGTAATTTCCATTCTGAACCTTGGTTTCCTTTTCTGTAAATTGGGGCACTAATTACCTCTGGTGTAGCTAAGAGGATTGCATAACATCAGTGGCTCCCATATGAAGCAATCTACCACCTCTTATGCAAAACATGGAAAATTCCTGGGCATTTAGAGAACAAAGACTGGAGTTCTAGATACCCTGAAACATCTAGAATCCTTCAAAATCTAAAAGATGCATTTCTGTGCTCCAGAAAACCATGCTGCATCCCCAATTACTCTTGAGTGTTCCAGTGAAAATGACGGAGCTAGAGAACCTGACTCTAGAACCCAGCCCCATTTTATGTACAAGTACAGTTTTTTTTCACAATTGTGATATGCACTGAACTTTCTAGAAATGGATCTGCTGTATAAATCAAGGGAAGATTACACGCTGTTTCATTTGGTGCTTTACTAAGAGTTGTTCATTACTTTGGAAAAGCATGCTGCCATCAAGAAGCGTATCCTGTTTTGGGTCCTCGGGAAAGCATTCTCCCGTGGGCTGCGTTTGTCCTGTCCTATTTACAGTGATTCTGCGTATTCATATAAATAGGCAACTTCAGCCCTTACTTAAAAATGTTGTATATAAGGATAAAGTGCCAAATAATGTTAGATATTGAATATTGATTTTTATGCCTACATTTACTCTGCTAAGACAGAGTAAAACCATAAATTAGGCAGACATTTTCCAAAAAAATACACCAACAGAGTTGTCAAAGATACGTCACACTTTCAAGCTATAAAGCTATAAAGAAATGCTTTGGAAAACGTAATAATGAATCTGAAATATTGAAGGTATTTTTTGATCAGAAGGAAAAAGATTTTGTTGCTTCTTAGATAAAACCACAAATTAATTTAAAACATGGCAAAACTACACAGTGCTAGACAAAATTATCTTATTAGCAGTATGAGCAATTGTTAATACAAAGGTGGAAAGAGATCCAAAGGAAGCAATTTTCCGTCGAGTAACTTTCACGCTTGAGAAGAATCGCGAGGTGGGAAAGATGTGCAAAGACAACCTTACAGCAAGCTCAGTTCAGAACATTTCCATTACTAGTGAGTAAACACATTTCCTATGATAATGAAGCTTTGCGTTTGCGCAAGTTGTTTGTAAGAAATGAACAGTTAAAGAGGAAATGTTATATTCAAAATTGCGGACAATGGATACAAAGAAGTTTCCAATACTTGAAACTCAACAATTATAAAAATAGTCCATTTCTTGGGTCACCGCTTCAGCCGTTGATGGCATGGCAGCCGCTGTGAACCAGGAGGGTGGACCGCAGGAGGACTTCGAAAGAGCTGCGCCAGGGGTTTCAGCCCCTGTTTGCCTGATGCTCAACAACACCTAGGTACCAAGAATCACGGTGAAAGGTCACCGACTGGCTAATAGCATCAGTGCTCCCAGTGCCATGAAGGGTGCTCCCAGGACCATTAGATGATTCCCCTCACCGTGCAGCAACGGTGGAGACCTGTTCGGATATACTGTTCTGTACAACAGAGGAAGCAGCTCTCCAAAGGAGATTGTTTTTGAAAAGAAGATCCTGTTCACTTTTTGGTGCTATTGAATAACTTTTAAATTTAATTATTGAAAAAATTATACATTGAAACTAAAATATTGGAAATTATGCAACATATGTTTCAGACATATTTAAAAATGTTAAATGGGTTTTTCCTGAACTGTAAGGAAATGAGATCAATCTCATTAAAGTGAAGGAGACTGTCACGTATTTGCTAATAATGTAGGTTATTTAAACAGCCTTCCACATTGAGAATTACATATGGATACGCTTAAAGGTTCTGATATGGAAACAAATTACTCACAGCTTGATATGTCTTAAAATGTATAAAGAATTGATTTAAAGATCTCTATCAACTTAACATCCCAGACTGGCTAATTAATCCATTTAAAATAGCCAAAGAATATGTTAAACATTTGCAGGAAGTTAAATAAGTTAAAAATAAAAGTGATTTTGAGACCAAATTATCTTTTGACTGGTATAGTTAGAAAAGATTTTGCATTTAAGGTTTTCCCACCCACTAATTTGGAAAGAAACTAAATTACTTATTTAGCCCTGTTCCCAAATCTGCATTTTGCTAAAGATGGTTTCAGCGCAGAAGGGTGGTTACTAAAAAAAGCACTGGAACCAACTGCAGCTTCTGGGAGAAGGAGATCTGAGGCTCCTTTAACAGTCCGAGAGCCAAATGTCATCAAGTTACTGGAAACACACTAAACACAGGGTCTCAGTGGATTTCATGGATGCAGCTGGCTTTAAAGGCATTTCACATCACTTGTGTCTTTTGCTTTTTTTTTTTTTTTTTTTTTTGGTAAGGAAGATTGGCCCTCAGCTAACATCTGTGCCAATCTTCCTCTACTTTGGATGTGGGATGCTGTCTTAGCATGGCTTGATGAACCATGCATAGGTCTGTGCCCAGGATCCGAACCCATGAACCCTGGGCTGCTGAAGTGGAGTGCGGGAACTGGGCTGGTGCCTCATTTGTATCTTATATATAGCATACACACACTACTGTGTTGCATGATGACAGGAAACTCGTGTTGTGAAAAGTGCCTATTGGATCAAGTCAGGAGTTGCCACTGTTTGTCAGTCTTTCTCTGAACCCACCTCCCAGGTCTGCCACGTTATCTCTTCATGTCCTCCTGGCTAATTATTTGTCTTCTTTTCCTTCCTTTCACCAGTTGAGGGATATGGTCCTGGAGGTATGGTCCAACATGGGGAAAACTGGAGCGAGGTCTCCTGGGATAGGCTGTAATAACACAGGCTCTTATTTTGAACCCACCTCTGCAAACAAGGCTAGACTCATGTGTATGAATTTCAGGCCTTGTCATTTTTCTTTTCCATTTCATGGTCCGTAATTTGCCTTGGCTTATTACCCCACTTCTGTTAAGAATATTTATCTCTTCTTTTTACTATATACAATCCATCCTGTAATTAATTCTCCTAAGATTAGATTTAATACCTTTCCCTCTGCGTTTTCGTTATCCCCACGCCTCTTGTCAGCATGATCTCGGAGTGTCTTTCTTCTCTTAAATCCAAATTTATTCGTTATCAATAAGGGCAAGCAGTTGTCTACTTAACATGTCATCCAGGATAGCTGTCTCTGAGCATTTGCGTACTGAAATATATGCTGTTTAATTATAGCTTAGTTTCCATTTATACCTCTCATATCTAATGTCAGATTGATCACACGAATTTGACATTTTATTGGTTAAAACCTGTTATATATTAGTAAGTGCCAAATACTATTACGGCATTACACTGATACTTTTTGACAATTATATGCGTGCAGAGTTAGGGAGTCCTAAGACCTCCCTCACTTCGGACACCAGTTGCATGTCTGAGGGTCCCCAGACCGCCCTCAGGTTCAGTAATTCGCTAGAAGGACACACAGGACTTGCTGAAAGCTGTTATCCTCCTGGTTACAGTTCATCACAGCAAAGCGCACAGGTGAACGTCAGCCAAGGGACGAGCTGCGTGGGGAGCATCCAGGAGAGCTCCACGTGGGCAGCCCCCAGTTGTCCTCTCCCGGTGGGGTCATAGACAGTGCTGACTCCCCTCAGTGGCGTGTGACAAGATGCACGCAGTACTGCCAACCAAGGCAGCTCACAGGGGCTCTGGGGGCCAGAGTTTTCAGTGGGGCTTGGTCCATAGACATGGGCACCTGCCTGTATGGCTCAGCCACCGTAAATCATTTTGTGAAGATCTAGTGTGGCTCCATGCCCCCGGGGGAATAAAGACACTCTTATCAGGCAGGACATTCCAAGGGCCTAAAAATCACCTCCCAGGAACTGAGGGAAGGCCACACCTCTGTTTAGGCAAGTGAATTCTTTACCATGCACTAGGATGTGAAGTCCATTTCAGGACAGTAAAGGGAACATCACAACATAATCTTCATAAACAAGGGGCTTTGTATGATGGGACAGAGGACCTCGGGATACAGGGGTGCAGCGGGCCAAGTGCTCACAGAGAGGTACTGACGAGCGGTCAGCTCTTCCACGGTTATCATTAAATCGCGCAAGTCCTTGCTTACGAGATGATTGCGTCTCCTCCGCTCATATCTCAGCCTCCCTCAAAATAAAGTAAGGTGTGATAGTGTCCTCTGTACCAGCCCTTTGTGGCAATAGAGCTCACACCATGAGACCATCACATCTGAGAGGCTCAGAGTCTGATGAAACATCAGATACACATGTACAAGTCGATACTTGCTAAGCTCACAGTTAAATTTTTTCTATACTTGAAAAAATAAAACTCACTGCATTCATTTAAAGCGTTGCGTTGAAGCCTTCGTTTTGCAGGGTCATGAGCTAAATATTTTCTGTGTAGATGTCCTAAGTTTCTGGGCGACAGCAGGACAAATGTTAGGAATATTAGTGATTGTCGCTACACTAGTTAGAAGGAATTGGCTGCTATGAACTATTCACCTAAGCCTTGTGCATCTGGGGCAATTTGTTTCTGCTACTCCGGGAAAACATGAAATAAGTCTAACTCTATGAAATCCCAGCAAGAGTGCAGTGTTCCCTTCATCCTGAGGAAGTACAACATCACAAATGTGCTGTTTTTGGTACAAAGACCCAGCAGCAAGAGGTGTCCAGGGATGCAAGTCTTAGATAACGTTGGTGCCACTGAGCTCAGCTGATGACATTTGTGTGAGAATCATGTTCCAATCACACATTCATCTAGCTCCAGTCTTTCCTCCCCCATCTTGATGCAAATGCACATTTCCAATTTGCCCTAAATCCCAGTCTGAACAGTAAGAAAACAATATCAGATTGATTTACTCAGATCTCTTGCCTTCAGCACTGAAAATATTGTTATATGGTTTTTATTTTATGTTCTTTGTAAAATAAATTATGGTATCCTTTGCAACGGAATATTATGTAGTAACTAAAAAGGATGGGGCCAGGCAAAACAATGGAGACAGGAAAGAGATCAGTCTTGCCAGGCGCTGGAGGGGAAGGAAAGATGAACAGGTGGAGCACAGAGGGGTTTTAGGAGAGAGAAACTCTTCTGAGTGATGCTATAATGGTGGATACATGTCATTATACATTTGTCCAAACCCATAGAATGTCCACCACCAAGAGTGAACCACATGTAAACTACGTCTCTCAGTGATGTAATGTGTCAATGCGGGTTCATCAATCACAACAAATGTACCATGATGGTGAGGGGAGGTTGTTGGGGCTGTCAGGAGGCTGTTCGGGGGGGCAGGGGGTATATGGGAAATAGCTGTACTTCCTGTTAAATTTTGCCTTGAACCTAAAATTGCTCTTAAAAATAAGGTCTATTAAAAAATAAAAACTAACAAGATGGGGAAGAAGTTTAAAGAACATTTATTGGAATAAAAATGACTCATGATAGATTGAAATATACCTTTTTCAATAAACTAATTAGTAGGTTTAAAAAAAATGATGTGGATCCACATCTATTGATGCAAAAAAATACCTGTTCTATGTTTTAAGTACAAAAGCAGTGTTTTCTGTATGAGGTCCTTTTTTTTAATCTTTCCTCATAAACTCAGTTGTTTTCCAATAAAATTTGGTAAAATGTTTTCAACTTATTTTAATTCAGAGAAGAATTAATTTGGCCTTTTTCTTGATTGAGTTGATATAATTGTATAGATTAAATAAGTGATCACACTCCTGTCTTAGTGAACAGCATCACCGTATTTTCAGTGTGGAAGGCGAGAGGTCCAACTGGGGAATCAATGAAGTTAAGCAAAAATCCTGTGATCTTAGCTTTAAATTAGGGTATTGGGAAGACTAAAGTTTTTCTCTTTGTGAGAACTTATGTATGTATTTCCTGGATCTATCCATTGGAAAGTTCTAGAAGCAGTAAACATCCATTAGCAATGAGCGTGCCTAGTGCCCACACTGTGCTCACCACATATCGGTTCCCAAGGAATCCGAGCAAGGCTTCTTGAGGAAGAGGCTGATTCCAGGAAATGTGCACGAGGAGTCTGGGACTGAACACTGTATCAGAAAGAAAGGCAAGACCACTGCGGTCGTGACGAGAGGACCCAGAACTCAGTCTGAAGGGCTACCAGGCAGCACTGGACATCTTGAACATCCACAAGAACGTGTTTGTAATGGATCGGAAAACAGCAAACACACTATAATTCATGAGTCCACGGTGATGCTAAAAACAACTCACTGGTCTCCTTTAGACCAGGCCAGAGCACAAGCCCATTATCCTAACCACTGCCCACAAAGTGAAAGGTCAGAGTTCATGCCACCTCTCAGAAGTAGAATGTATTTCAAAGTAATAAAACAATTATTTAATTTTATGCTGATACAAACATTGCATAATCTTAAATTTGAATTTAAAATATCACTATGAATTCTTTTCTTTTTCTTAAAATGTACATTTCACAGGTTTGTTCACTGAAATATTTTAAAAGAAAAGACAAGCCAGAAGCAAAGAGTGCCTGTTTCCCACTAAAAGAAACCCGGTTTCTTGGACAAATGAGCAGGAGATGTGCAAAAGGATAAAATTTTCCAGTCAGGGCTTGGGCAAGAAAATTTCAACATGACCCTGGGATGTCATATTCTACTGGAAAGCAATGACGCTCTCAAAGACAAATGGGGCCATGATGACAAGATACAGGTGCTAACTGGATCAGGTTCTTGCTCCTAGTATACGGTACACCTTGATCAATAAAAAGAATAGTGATGGCGTCGGGTTGAAAATTTGGTCATGTGTAAAACGTGATTACTTTTGGTTTCAGCTCCAATATTTAAATAGCTTGGAAATTGTTATTTCCATCATTACAGTGAGAAAAGCTAGACACACTGAAAGTCAACAGCTTCTCTAGGACCCTTTAGAGAACTAAGGTTGCAGGTCAAACTGCAACCCTGAACTTGAGAGACAGTCACGTGCAGAAAGATAGAGCAACTGAGAGCTGCTTATCCACAGCAGAACTGTGGGAACTCTTAGGTGGTGATTTTGACCAGTTCTTGGAGGTTGACTGTGGACTAGTGTGAGAGTGAGCACGGCCAGGGCCCCGGTCTCACGGGGGCTCCTGCAGTCATGGGATTTCAGCGCAGGAACCCCGCTAGACTCTCACAGTGAGGAGCTCAGAGATCTGGGCAGAGACAGAAGGAGAGGAACAGCTGTGCAGAGACCAGAGCCTCCTCCATAAATAAGACCCACTTTCCACGGACAGCACTTCACCAGAGCGCATTCTGAACCCTCCTCTTAGCTGGAGCAAGAGAATCCCCCCCCCCCACCCCCACCCCCAGCTCCCTCCTATGTCCCTGTCTCAGCTAAGAGGGAAAATAGAGTCATAAGGGACAGAGATGAAGGAAACAGACTGGGAATGCCAGGGCCAGGGAGAAGAGAAAAGGGGAAGGCTGTGCCACTGGGGGAGGGACCAAAATACCTGCGAAGGCTACAGCCCTGAGACGCGGGCTACAGCCCTGAGACGCCGGCTACAGCCCTGAGACACGGGCCACAGCCCTGAGACGCGGGCTACAGCCCTGAGGTGCGGGCTACAGCCCTGAGCCACGGGCCCACGGGAAGGCTGAGACTTAACCAGAAGACCACGAATGTCCCCATTCGCTACACCCCTCCACCATGTGAACCAGGCTCCAGGAGAACAACAGTGGGTTACAGCTGAGCTCCAAGATTCAGACTCCGTTTAAGCAGGAGAGCTTAGAACCCACAGTCAAGAGGGGAGATGCCCAAAAAAAGATGCCTCTGACACCCACAGCTACAGCCAACAGTAAACACAGCCACCTACAAGCCAGATGGACATATGTCCTCCCAGCCATGGCCTACTGACCTCAGTTCATACTGTCTGACGGCACAAGTCCAGCTTTCAACAGAAAGGTATAAGGCACACAGGAAAACAGGAAACAACACAGTCTGAAGAAACAAATTAGTTGTTAGAATCTGACTTGGATATAACATAGATGTTGGGATTATCAGTCAGGGAATTTGAAATAACTATGATTAATATCTCAATCGCTCTAAAGAAAGAGCAGACAACAAACAAGAACTGACAGCTGATGTGAGCAGAGACATGGAAACTCTGAGAAGAGCTGCTAGAAAAGAAATGCTAGAAACAAAAACCTGGTAAGAGAAATGAAGAAGGCCTTTGACGGGTTTATCAGCTGACTCAGTGCCGCTGAGGAGAGAATTGGTGAAGTGGAAGGTGGGTCAATCGAAAATTACCAAACTGAGATGCAAACAGAAAAAATAATGGGAAGAAAAAAACCAACCCCAGAACACCCAAGAAAAGTGGGACAATATAAAAAGGTGGATCACACGTAATGGGACAGCACAAGGATAAGAAAGAGATTGAAGTGGAACAGTTGGAGCAGGAATGGCTGGGAGCTCTCCAAAATTAAGGAAAGTCACCAAAAACAGGTCCAGGGAGCTCACAGAACACAATCAGGATAAAGAAAAATGATACACCTAGCTTCTTATTCAAACGGCAGAACGCCACAGGCAAGCAGAAGATCTCGAAGAAAAAGAAAACATCTATAGAAAAGCAACGATCAGAATTACAGCATTGTTCTCAACAACAACCATGCAACAAGAACAGAGTAGATGACGTTGCATAAAGTTTTGAAATTTGTCTTCACCAACCTAGAATTCTGTATCCAGGAAATTGTCCTTCCGGAAAGTGAAGGAAAAACACTTCTCAGACAAACGGAAACTGAATTTTTGGCCACTCTGACAATCTGTCTCTTTTAAGGAGGTGTGTTTTGATCATTTTCACTTAAAGTGCTTATTGACATGTTTGGATTAATATCTGACATGTTTGTACTGTTTTCTATTTGCCAGCAAACCTGTCTCTCATGAAATGTTAAAAGTTCTTCAGAGAGAAAGGAAATGGTATAGATCAGAAGTGAGGATGTTCATATAAAAGGAGGAGCATCAGAGAAGGAATTAAAATAACTTTTGTGTCTACTCTCAATTGATATAAAATATCCCAGCTTGTTTAAGCAATAATAGCAGCAGTGTACTGGATGGTTACAGCATGTGGACAAGGGAAAGAAGGACACAGTGTTACCATGGATGCGAGGGGGGATCTGAGATACCTGTGATGACTTACTGCCGCTACCTGGAAGTGTTACACTGTCATTTGAAGGTGAACTTAAATTATTTAATAGTGTAAATTGTAAACTCTATGAAAAAAATCAGTAGGAAAATTTTAACAAGGAGAATGCATGATACACCAAGTGAGGATAAAATAGAATCATATAAAATCCTCAATTAAAAACAGAGAAGGCAGGAACAGTGGAGAAAAAGACATTAATTGTCTTGGTTTCAGATTATACATTTGTTCTCCATAATGTATTATCTTTCCTTTAATTGCTTTAATCAACTTACTTCTTTAGCTGCATTCATGGTGATTATTTAAATCCTTTTTTTATATCAGTAATTTAGTTCTAAACTGTTCTCTTTTTTCTTTGCTGTTTCCATTTTCTCTCTTTGTTCAGTAGCATATTGACTTTATTTGTAATTTTGTAATCTCTATGATCTCTATCTTTAGCTACTTTTAAAAATAACCTGTTTGAAATCCTTCAAAAATAAACTCGCTATTTATATGTTCTTCTGTATAGAGTAAAATATTAATGAGTTTCTTACTTCTTTTGATTAAGATCTTTTCCATAAGATGCTTCATCTTTCTTTCTCTTTTTCTTATTCTCTTTCTTTCTTTCCTTCCTTCCTCCCTCCTTCCCTCCCTTTTTTTTCTTTCTTTCTTCCTTCCTTTCTTCCTTTCTTTCTTTCCTTCCTCCCTCCCTCTCTCCTTCTTTTCTTCCTTCCTTCTTTCCTTCCTTCCTTCCTTCCTTTCTTCCTTCCTTCTTTCTTTCTTTCTTTCTTTGTTTCTTTCTCTCTTTCTTTCTTTCTTTCTCTCTCTCTCTCTTTCTTTCTCATTCTTTCCTCCCTCCTTCCTTCTCTCTCTCTCTTTCTTTCTCTTTCCTTCCTTCCTTCTTTTCCACTCTCTCATCCTCTTATTTCTCCCACTTCTTTTGTTTTTTCTGAGGAAGATTCACCCTGAGCTAACATCCACCACCAATCTTCCTCTTTTTTGCTTGAAGAAGATTGGCCCTGAGCTAACATCCGTGCCAATCCTCCTCTCTTTTGTATGTGGGATGCCATTATAGCATGGCTGATGAGTGGTGTAGTTCTGCTCCCAGCACCCGAATCCTTGAACCTTGGCTGTGGAAGCAGAGTGTACAAAATGTAACCCCTAGGCCCGCTTCTTTATACATCAATTGTTGCATAAATATCATGATGTTGAAAGTGGACATTTCTGTCTAGAACTTCTGTTTGTATTCATATGGTGAACTCTCCCTGACTTTCCCTTCCTGGTGCATGGGCCTGCCTCACTTCCTCTATGAAGCAATACGATAACTCCATGTTCAGGCCTGATGTTCCAGGGGTTCAAAGCTCAAAGAGGACTATATGCAGTGGCGGCTGCCAGTCCCAGACTCTGCCCTCTCTTTTGTTGTTGTCTTGATTATCTTGAATTCAAGGGAGCACATCCCATTCTAAGATGTCCTGGAGTCCATCAGTTGATATTCGTCTCACTTGCCCTTGCACCTTTTCTGGGTTGTGTCCTACTCCTGGGGTGGGATCCCTGCACCTGCAGCCTCCATCCCACTTGGACTGGTCCCTGCCCTCAGCTGGCCGTCTCACTCCCACAGCCCAGGTGGGCTAACTGGAAGAAGATCGGGTGCCTGTGAGGAGCCCACAGGGCCTCTCCTGGACTTGGTGTGTGTTCTGTTTGCCTAAATTTCTATTTATTGTTTCAGATAATTAGGCCCTTCCTTCCCTTTTCCTGTTTCTCCCCTGTGAGGAAGTCACTAGCTGGGCCTCCCTGTGGGTTGTGTCTTTGGTCTTTTGCTGTTGCTCTTGTAGAATGGAGAGGGTGACGGCAGCGTCTCTCCTTTCCTCCTACTTCTGCTCAGTCCAGGGCGCAGCATGGCCTCTGTCTGGGCCTTCCGCGGCTCTCGCCAGGATGCCCCCAGGGAGCACAAGTGGAAAGCTGCGTGCAGAGGCACTGCAACGAGTTCTGAGGGGTTTTAGACAATCCTTTCTTCTTGTTTGTTTGCCAGCCACCTGCCATCAAACCATTTACTTTAAATTTGAGCAGGTGTACTTTTCGCTGCCTCCCCTCGTGGCACCTCTCCTTTCCTCCTCTTTCCATTATAACTTGGGGCTTATACTGCTAGGTTCTGGGACAGGGAGCTTTCACAGCCAGCTTCACGTCACAGTCTGCAATGGCACACTGCTTTCATGAATTCCCCCGCTGCGAGGCTGGGCAGCCATTTAAGACATCTACAGAAGTTAAAACGCACACAGCTGCTTGACACCTTCTGTGTGGCCCAGAGGCACTTTCCAAAAGCAGATTGTGAGCGTGTCTATTTCTAGCCATCTCTGGAGAAGCAGTGATAGTTTTAAAATGCCACTTTCAGATTTTTAGAATGCACTTTTTAAAAAAGCAAATACTTTTACCTCCATTCAGTGTCACCTGGATGTCAAAAAGCTGAGTTTGAGAAAAAGCTGGGATGGCCAGGGCTCTTTTGAGCTCAAACCTAATGGCCAATAACACATTCTAAAAGGGACCACTGCCCCTCCCTCACCTGTTGGCCAGAGTGGATTCGTGTCCATCAGAGGAGGTACAGGAACGTGTGCAGAGTTCATGGGGATGCTCTCGGCTGTGGGAGTGAGAGGGTGGCCTTCCTGCCTTAAAACAGAACAGAGACAATACAGCTGGATAATTAAGAACACAGGCTGTATGTTCAAACGAGCAGTGGCTTCTATTTCCTCAAACTCTTTGCCCTTCTTTTGTAGTAAGTTATAAAATGTTGCTGTCTAATTTACCACTTTATTATTATTTATTACATGCAATGACACTGCCATGCATTATATGCTTCGCATGTGTGAGGCCCTATTTCAGACATTTAGTCAACACCGTCTCATGTAATTCCCACAGCAAGCCTACAACGAGTGCTGTATGTTTGGTCGTGAGAAAATGAGGCGCTGAGTAATCAGTCCACTAGTCTAGGTTCACACGAACCGAGCCTGACGTCACAGTCTCCCGCTCTGGGCTACATTCCTAGAAAAGTCACAGCTCTTAGCACAGGGCTGAGCAGGAGAGCACAGTGACAATCGGGACACAGTGGAACCCGAGAGCGCTGAGGGTCCCAGCACCGCAGCACCAGCTCCACGGGGTTGAGCCCCTCGCGGTTTCCTTGAGCCTGCTCTTCATGCCTCCACTTCGCAGGGCTGTGCTAGGAGTTGCAGAGACGACCTCTGTGGGGTGTCCAATGTGCCTTGCATCTCCTAGATATTTGCTTATTGACTGACTTTGTGTGGAATTTATATCGTCTACATTTTTAAAACATATGAATCCCCAGAGAAACAATTCTTACATCTATTTTGCATATACTATACAATTGCAGTTGAGCTGTTGTATAAACATTGTCAGTACAAAATATTTTAATATACATTTTCAAAACAATGCTGGAATTTTAACAGTATTTAAAAATTAAAGATACATTCAAATTGTATGGCCTAAAAAATGAGTCACACATCCACAGATCTGGTAATTATTTTATCAAATTGTAGCCCCTTCCTCAGGCCAAATTTCTAGCTGGGGAGAGCGGAGAGCTGTTCCCCAAGAGCATGAGTCCCTGACGGGCATTGGTGGAACGCGGCTCCAGCTGCTCCTCCTTCGGTGCAGATGCGAGAACGTGGTGTGCGAGCTTGTGTCTTATGGGCCCCTTCTGTTGACAGTCGTCTTTGTAAATTGGAAAGGAAAGTACAACTGTCTTGACCACAGAGAACAAAGATGAAGTGGGCTGTTGTGGGATGAAATGTGTCACCCAAAAGACATTGACGTTCCAACCCCCAGTGCCTGTGAATGTGACCTTATTGGAAATAGGATCTTTCTTGCAAAGGATCAAGTTAAGATGAGGTCATTAGGGTGGGCGCTAAGCCAATGTGACTGATGTCCTTTAAAAGGGAAATTTGGACACAGCGACACACACAGGGAGACGCCATGTGGAGATGAAGGCAGAGACCAGGGTGATGCTTCTACAGCCAAAGGGTACCAAAGATTGCCAGCAGCCGCCAGCATCTAGGAGAGGGGCCGGAGCAGACGAGCAGACTCTCCCTCAGAGCTCTCGAAGGAACCAACCCTGCTGGCACCTCAGCTTCGACTTCTGGCCTCCAGAACTGCGAGGCAACACTTTCTGTTGTGTAAGCCACACAGGTCGTAGCACTTGGTTGTGGCAGCCCCAGGACACTAACACATGGCCACAGCAATGAGCTGAATTTCCCTTTTGCTCGCCTCCTTCACGGTCAGAGGCACTAAAACGTTGTGCCTGACTCTGAATCTCTGAAGCCGCAAAGAGTTTTGGAAAGTTTCAAATGGAGACGTGGAAATAGAGCTGAACTGCGGGCTACAACTGCCGGAGTGCAGGGGGCCTGAGCACAGCAGCGTCACTCACCCCAGAACTGCGGGGACTCCTGCTGACACGTTAGTGAGGTGGGGAGCTCATGAAGGCGGAGCAGAGGTGCCCAGCCTCCCTGCCCAGTGCTTCCTCACAGATTCCACTGCTCTAGACTCTCCCTCACCTGCAGGAGCATCAGAGACTCACAGAGAAAGAGGGCGCATGGCCAATGCACACATTTGAATGAGACAAAGTCATGCATTAAGGAGGACTTGGAGAAAACTGTGACAGAAGGGCAGAAAGGTGACCTTTTCCTGATAATGTTGAATTATTCATGGCCTTGGTGCACATTCTCCCCAAAAACTCCATGCAACTTTTAAAAACAATCGGCAGGAATTTGTCTTTACCCTTTATTGAAGAACTTGTTGCAAGAAAGACAAGAGAGTGGGTGAGCCTAGAAGAAGATACCTTGCCAATGGGAAAGGCGTGGTAGAGAAAACCTGGAACAGTCCTGACAATTCTAAGGACATCATAAAACACTGACAGCGATTCCCTGCAGGGAAAGACAGAAGAAAACTGGGCATTTTTGCTATCAGCCAGGCTCACATACTGGATGATCACTTTGTTTAATTCTCATAATAGAAAGAAAGAGACGATGATAGCTTGATGGCATAACAGCCAGAAAGGCACAAATTATCCCCATTGCAGAGACAAGAAAACTGATGCTCATAGACCTCAAGTGGTAGTTTTCCTCAGGTCACAAAAGTAGTGAGATTGAAAATCACAAATTGAACCCAGCCTGCCTAACTTGAAAAGCCAGGATTTTGGACCATGGGGAAGTCACCTGAGAGCATGTGACTTCCACCTTTGAGTCAATAGTTAACATTGCACAGACGGCTCTGTTCTTTCTGCCCAGAAGGTCCTTGAGGCTACACATCCTGAAATCCATCTTTATAAGATGAAATGTCTGAAAACAAAGTTTGAAATAAGGACTGATTCAAAACAACTGAGTTTGAGGCATTTCCTGGAAAAAAAAGTCCATTCCAATCTAGAACTGACCGCACCTTCCTCTATGGCTACACTTCCAGGGCATCAGACAACCAACGGTTAAAAGTTGGTGCCAAGTTAAGTGACTTTCAGGAGACACTTTAATCAGAAATAGGTTTCCAAGAAGCTGTCACATATAAAGTCATGTAACCAGAGGCTGGGAAGGCAAGAGAAACGTCTTAAGAATTCACAGAAACACAACCTCAAGTAGAACAGCATCAGTGTGACAAAATGGTTGTGATTTGGAGGCCGGCCAGGCACAAGTGCATAAGTTACAACAGGAACTATGGAGACACTAGTTACCACGTATAGAGCACTAAGTGCCGGGGACCTGGCCCACATTCTCTTCAAGCTGCGCCTCAGCAGTGGAAGGGGCAGGTATCATTTCTCACTCCCTCCACGGAGAGGAGAAGACAGTCTCAGAGACGACTCGCTTGCCCAAGGTCAGATGCTGCTGGGACAGATGCAGTGAGGTTCTCTTTGGGGCAATGACTTCGTATCAGTGTGGAGTCTCAGAGCCACCTGCAGTGACAGTTCTGCAATAGTGGCTTTTGGTGTCAGTTCAGGGACAGACTTTTGTCTCGGGGGAGCTGGACTGACGCAGGACTGCCCAGCTGCAGGTGGACACACAGGTGCAGCGTCCTGCAGAGTAAAGGACAAACACCTTCTTATATGGAAATCTCAGAGGCAAAAGCAGAGCGCGATGAACCACCATGCACATATGGCACAGCTTCAAGTTACCAACTCACAGCTAATCTCGGGGGACGATGCTTTTAATTAAAAGGAAACTCTGGATGCGCCCCTGTACCGCTTTTCCTCTGTATTAGTTTGTCCGCTTACAGAGACCAATATTTTTAGGTGTGGATTTAAGGGGGAGAAACTGCTAGTAGAGAAAGGTAGAGATTTCTGGAATTGAGAGCTAAACTGATCACCTTTACTAGGAATTTAAAGTGAGCAAAACCCAAAATATTTAACAACTATGCACATTTGTTAGGCACATTTGGATCTGATACAAAAATTGGACATATCTTTAGCAAAGAAAATGTCTTCCTTGTTATTTTTCTGCTTAAGACTATATTCGCGACCATCCTTGACAGCACAACTGTAACTTTTGAGTATCAGGGAGTCTGTCACTTCATCAAGGATCTCAGACCATAATGCCCAGGGCAATCAGACAAACAAAGCTGAAGGTCCTTGTCATGCAGGGCGGTCCTGGGGACTGTAGTGTTTCTTGAGAATGCTTGCTGCCCAACACTGTGCCCATTCCTAGCCAAACCCATCATGCAGGCTGTCTGTCCTACAGTTGTCAGTCTGAAACGCTGCCTTGTTTTTATCACCTCATTGGCTACTCACCACAGCTGTGTGGGTGTGTACTTTCGTTCCCATTTCACAGATATCCAAACGAAAGCTCAGCCTCACAGCTAATGACACAAATGGCCCTTCTTTCCTCTTCATATCAGCCATTCCCAGGACTGCGCCCTAGGGCCCGTGAGCCCCCGACATCCAGCCACGTTGGCATTGCCGTCTTCAATGGTCCCGCCTCCTGCCGCCCTCCCAGGACATGTGTTCCCAGCCTCAGGGAGATTTCAGTCCTTTGGCTCTTCTGTTATTCACTCAGGAGATTGTCTACCTGGAAGGCACAGATTTGAGGGTGCTCACCCGTCTTTCCTCCGGGCCTGACTTGAAGATAGCCAGTGTCACACCACACTGTCTTCTGGGCACTGAGGAAAACCTTGTGTGAACTGGTGGCTTGGTGGCTGGAGTAAAGCCATCCAAGGTCTCCAGCCCCAGGTGAGAGGGCGGCCTTGCTGGGTCAGCTCATCTCTCCATGGCCGCTTATGTTCACATTTTAAGCCTGGCTGAGATCATCTTTTTCCCCATTCCCAGCCCATGATGTTAGCTCCTATTTTCCAGAGGAAACAGGAAAGCTCTACTTGCTCTTTCTGTCCCTGTCACAAATAATACACGCATCCTCCATCTCCTCCCTCAGGGGTCCTCTCAGCCTCTCCCTCTGTTTCCCCTCTGGGGCCACCTGTCCCTGCTGTCTCAGGGCAGCGTCCCACTGAGGAGGCCCTCAGACCTGCTCTTCAGTCCCTCCCTCAATTTAGCCCTTTCCTAGAAAATTCAATTCCTGTGGGTCTTTTTAATTTTTTTGCTTAATAAAAGTCCTTTCTCTATTCTGTGGTTTCTACCTCTTGTCCTATCTATCTCTATTTCTTTTTCAGATCCTGCAAAAGGAAAAGCAGAGTAACGGCTCCTCAAAATTGTCTGTGTCCTAATCCCCCAGAATCTTGGAATACACCATGTTACCTGGAAGGGGGAATTCAAGTTGCTGATCAGCGGACCTACAGATAAGGAGATTATCCTGACTATCCAGGTGGATTTGAGTGTCCTTAAACGAGGAAGAAAGGTATGTCAGAGCAAGCACATGGAAGAAAGACTCAACCAGCCGTCGCTGGCGGTGGATACAGCAGGGGTCATGAGCCAAGGAATGCAGGAGGCTTCCAGAAGCTGGAAAAGGCAAGGAAATTGTTTCTCCCCTAGAACGTCCCCTAGAACCAACACAGCCCTGCTGACACGTTGATTGAGAATCAATGTAATCAATTTCTTTTGTTTTAGGCCACTAAGTTTGTGACGATTTGATACAGGACCAATGGGAAACTAACATGTACTCCTGCCTCACCATCTGTCTCTTTGACTAGTCTCCTTTTGACTCAGCAGGAGGAAGGAAGAAACACACCATAAATTCAGTGAAGTCTTACATGCATTTAAGCAATCACAACAGCTGTTTTATATATTCGGAAAATAATACATTTTCATGAATATATATGTGTAATTAGGATTAGGATTAACCACATGAAACTGCTGTTTATGTAGGTCAAAGTTTGAGTATTAGCAATTTCATATGGTTCAATCTTAAATAGATGGCAGGCAAATGGCATTCTTCCATGTGGCAGCAAGCCTTGGTGACCTCTTGGCTCTGAGGACAGCTCACAGGAACTCTGTAGCCCCCCAGGGTAGAGGCCCAGACTCTGGGAACCATTGCTCCAAGGGTGCAGACAGCTGGAAGAGAAATATATCCACAAATATGCCTTTTCTATGGTCTCTTTATAGAGCATTTCAATCAACAATATGACTGTGAGAGGAAAAAGAACACGCTTTAGTGAAATGACACCACTCCCAGGAAGGTCCATGGATTTCCCTTAAGCAGAAAATTAGTGCAACTGAGCTTTATTGTTTCTATGCTGGTGATACGTGTATATGTGTGCACACGTGTGTGTGAAGTCAGTGAATTAGAATCCACTTATAGAAAGCCTGGAACAAGCCCCAGGAAACAAACTTTTGGGACAGTCAAAACTTTCTCTAATAAAACATATGCATATGTACGACAAACCAAGGCTCTGAGCCTGTCTCAACTATTTTTATTTTCCCCCAACTCAGCAGGAGAGAAAAAAAAGCTAAAAAAAGGAAGGAAAGAAGAAGAAGAGGAGGAGGAGGAAGAGCGGGAGAAGCGGGAGGAAGGGAGAAAGGAGGAGGGAATGGAGGGAGGAAGGCGGGCAGACGGAAAATATACAGGTCGAAGAAAAGAGAAGCTTCTAGTGTGACACGAAGCAAGCTCCCTTCAGATGTGTTGTCCTTTTGAGAGGTCTTTGGAAATAGGCTTATGACCCCCAGATAACGATATCTGACATCATTAAATCACTGATAAGGATATATTAATTTTCCACTGCTCTATTGAGTACGTGTCATTAACTACTGCCATAGCCTGAAACTATAATAGTAAAAACCACTGAGTTTCACCGAGTCTACCTTTTAGCATTATCTGAGAGAAGACTGATTGAGCTTTAGGATAAAAGTCTTTATTTGTCACTGTTAGACTCAGAAAAGCTGTGTCATTCTTTGATCTATTTCTTTGATGTATTTCCAATATAATAGAAGACTCTGTTTATCATTGAAATTTTTTTTTTTTTTTTTGCTCGAGGAAGATTGTCACTGAGCTAACATCTCTGCCAGTCTTCCTCTATTTTGTGTGTGGGATGCTGCCACAGCATGGCTTGATGAGCGGTGTGTGGGTCCGTGCCCAGGATCTGAACCGTTGAACCCCAGGCCACTGATGCCGAGTGTGCGAACTTAATCGCTTTGCCACCAGGCTGGCCCCAACAGTGACGTTTTTAATCTGAACGCTGGGCTCATTTTTAGCCAGAACATTACAAAGTGAAGTGCAATTCTTAGAGAAAAAGTGATGAATTTGGTATCTAGAGTTTCCATGCAGAATAAGCTTCTCACACTAAATATTGTTAAAAATGAAGTGAGGTGAGATCTTTCATATGTTAACTTTTTGTTGCTGTTGTTTTACTAGACTTTTTTTAAAAGAGCGTTTTCAGGTTGACAGCAAACTTGAGCAGAAAGTGCAGAGACTGCCCATATATCCCCTCCCCAAACACGCACGGCCTCCTCCATTGCCAACATTTCCCACCGGAGTCGTGCATGGCTTACAACTGGTGGAGCCACATTGACACGTTGTTACACTCAAAGTCCATAGCGTACATTAGAGGTCACTCTTGGTGTTGTACGTTCCACGGGTTTGGACACGTGTGATGACATGCATCCATCATTCTGCCATCGTACAGCGCACTTCCACTGCCCTAACAGTCCTCCGTGCTTTGCCTAGCCATCTCCCCTTCTCCATCACTCCTGACAACCACTTTCTACTGTCTCCACGGTTTTGCCTTTTCCAGAACGTCGTATGCTGGAGCCATGTCGTATGCAGTCTTTTCAGATTGGCTCTTTCACTTAATAATATGCATTTAAGTTTCCCCCATGTCTTTTCATGGCTTGATAGCTCCTCTCTTTTTTAGCACTAAACAATTTCCCATTATCTGGATGGACCACCGTTCACTTATCCATTCACCTAGTGACGGACATCTTGGTTGCTTCCAAGTTTGGGAAACTATGAAAAAGCTGCTATAAACTTCCCTGTGCAGGACTTCGTGTGGACAGACACATTACCTCTTTGAAGAATAGATGAAATCCTTTGGTTTTATGATATAGGACAAATTACAGTCACATGACACAAAGTGGATGGGCGGAGGAGCGACATGGTGGCCCTCCCCTTGAAATCATGACTCACTTGAATCAAGCTCATTGAATACATAAAAACGCACAAAATTATAATTATACATGAAAAAGAAATTGAAAAACAAACAACAAAAATAAATAGATACATAAATAAAATGCTTCTTGGTCATGATTGAAGGCACTGCTTTACTCAGACTTCCGCCTCTCTGGTTCAAATGTATTTCAGGTGGTGAAGAGCTGAAGCTGATGAGGAACAGTTTCTTCCACAGAGGAGTTCCAGGTGATAATCGTGGGAGGAATGGTAGGACTAGAGAGTCACCATTTTGCACCTCTGGCGGAACCTTTCATTCAGCTGATGGTCATGTGGCTGACAGGACCCTGAGGGGGAAGTGGATGGGGATATCCACTCCCCTCCACTGATGGGTCTCAGCGTCGCTGGAACGTGGACGAGCAGACCCCAGGCGCCTCCTTAATGCCTGGCAGCGTGAAATGCACTACATCCTGGCGAGGTAATTTTGCCCCTAGTGCTGAATCCAGATCTAAGAAAACCCTTAGAGCTTCCAATGACAGGCTGCATAGGAGAGAGTGGGAAAATTTAAATGACGACTTGAGGAAAGAAAGTGAATCCAGAAATCAAGGTTTTCTATAGCACAGATGACCCCATTGTTTCAACAAATCAATTTCATTTAAAAAAGATGTGAAGGAAGCTCAAGAAGGATCAAGAGGCTAGACCAAAGGCTGTGGATGGGAAGATTTTGGGTTCAGATTCGAAAAATAAACAAACATAGAAAGATATTTTTAATATGGTTTGAGATATTTGAATATGGAGTCATTATTATATGTTACTGAAAAATTATTAATCTTGTTAAGTGTTTTAAAGGTATTAAGATTATGTTTTTAAAAATCTCTCTTTTTTTCCTTTGAAATATATGGTGAAACATGGTAGTAATGAAATGACAAGAAATCTTGGCTTTTTAAAATACTTCAACAATAACAAGAAATGAACAAAACAGGGATAAATGAAGCAAATGCAGCAAAATCTTTACTGTTGAGTCTGTATTTTGAAAATTTTCACTATGGCAACAACATATGTATAAAAACTTGAAATACACTGAACCTGAGAAAGATGCCACTCCCTAGTTCCCATTTTAAAGAAGTCCTTTATCCTAAATCACGCTCAGATGAGCCATTGGCTGTCCCTCCTGTGCCCTGTGCCCCCAAGCACAGCGCTTATTCTTGATCAGGTATTCGGCCCTCCTCTCCCCAGCGGGAGGAGAGAAGATGCAGAAAGAGAGCGTGCGGGAAGGTGCAGTCTTAACTGGAATCTGGTGCACTGAGGATGGTTCTTGCAGCGCCACAAGCTGGGGAAGGGAGCGCTTACAGCCGTGCCTGAGGTTACGGCCGGTGCTGGTGCCCCAGGGTCACAGGCCGCCTTGTCCCTTGCTTATGGGATTGTCACCTCCGCCTTCTCTGGAACTTTGCACCCCCGGTCTCTTCTGTACTTTTTAATGTTCCTTTCTTTACTTTTTACCTTCAAACCTGTTTAAGTGTCCATCCAAACCAGCGCCGGGGAAGCCAACATCCTCTCCTTGACTGACCTTCCAGTCAGGCTCAAAGCCTTCCTGCTTTGCCGGACGCTGTGAATGATGTTTGTTCTGCAGCTCACGCTCCCTCTCCCACCTGCTGGAAAAAGCCTCGGGCCGCCATTCTCTGCGGTTTCCTCCATGCAGTCCACAGAATCACTCTCAGGTTCACATAACTGGAGCACTCCCAGCCCTCTCTCAGCCGCCTCCTCTCTTTCCTTCACGGCCTCTCGGTCATGTGTCTATTTGGTAAACGCTGGAGTTAATAACCGTAACTTGTTCAGTACCTACCATATGCTCAGACACTGTGTCAATCACTTTACAGGCATTATCTCACTTAATTCGCCTAACAGCTTTACATGGAAAACTTCAATATCCTCACTGTCATTAACTGAGGATTAAAGAAGCTCAAATGGCTTCACTGAGGCCACATAGGTACATACTAAATAGTAGCAGAATCAGGATATAAATCCATGATAGACCACACACGCGCACACACACACATGCATATGTAGACACGCATACACACACATACACACATGCATACACACAGACACGTGCATATGCATACATATTCAATATAATATCCAGTTGTGATTAGGAAGAATAAAGTAAAGTAAGGAGACAGAGAGTGAAAAGGGTCCTTATTTTTAGAAGTTATAGAAATCCTCTAAGTTATGAAGTTGTCTAAGTTAAGGAAGTCTTTTAACATTTAGGCTGAGACCTAACTAAAGTGAGACCACAGGCATGTGGCTAGCAGGGCAAGAGTGTCCCCTGCAAATGCCCTGAGATGAGACCAACAATAATTTACTGAGGTGGAATTCACATAACATAAAATTAACATTTTGTCGTGAACAATTCAGTAGCATTTACTATATTCACAATGCTGTCTAGTTCCAAAATAAAACCCCCAGCCATTAAGCCATTTCTCTCCATCCCCCCCCAGACCCTGGCAACCAGCAATGTGTGTTCTGTCTCTAAGGATTCATTTATTCTGGATGTTTCACACAGAAAGAATCATACAACGTGTGAGCGCTTGTACCTGGCGCCTTTCCCTTAGCATGCTGTTTCAGAGGTTCCCCTGCAGTCTGGCGTGAATCAGTGTTTCATCCCTTGTGATGGCTGAATGATATTGCACTTTATGTATATACCACAATTTCTTTATTCATTCATCCACTGATAGACATTTAGGTTGTTTCTACATTTGGGCTATTGTGAATAGTGCTGCTATGAACATGAGTGCATATGTACTTGCTTGAGTCCCTGTGTTCAATTCTTTTAGGTATGTACCTAGGAGAGAAATTGCTGGGCCACATGATAATTCTATGTTTAATTTTTTGAGACACCACAAAGCTGTTTTCCACAGCAGCTGCCCCATTTTACACCCCCGCCAGCAATGCATGAGTGTTTTGCACCAATTTCTCCACATTCTCACCCTAAGATTAGAGTTTGATTGATGTGTTCAAGGAAAAGCAAGGGGCCACTGGATTGGAACTGAAAAAATAAGCAGCAAAGAGTCAGAAATGAATGTGCAGAGCAGCCAGGGGCTGGAGCTCGGAAAGGCATGTTAGCTATAGTAAGAAATACACAAGAAATCATCACCAAGACCAACGTCAAGAAGCTTTCCCCCATGTTTTCTTCTAGGAGTCTTACAGTCTTGGGTCTTATGTTTAATTCTTTAATACATTTTCAGTGGATTTTTGTCTATAGTGTAAGATAAGGTCCAATTTCACTATTTTGTAGGTGGGTATTGAGTTTTCCCAGCACCATTTGTTGAAGAGACTATCATTTCCCTTTGTGTTCTTGGTGCCCTTATTGAAGATCAGTTGATCACATATACATGGACTTATTTCTGGGCTTTCCATGCTGTTCCATTGGCTATGTGTCCATTTTTATGCCAGTACCATACTCTTTTAATTACTACAGCTTTGTAATGTAGTTTGAAATCAGGAAGTGTGATGCCTCCAGCTTTGTTATTCTTTCTCAAGGTTGCATTGATTATTTGGAGTCTTTTGTGGTTCCATATGATTTAGAGGGATGACAGAAGCCGATTAAGGGCTGTGCATCAGAGAGCAATATACGATTCATGTTTAGAATGAAACTTCTGGCTGCCTTGTGGGAGAGAGAATACAGAGAGGCCATTTTGGAAGGAGCGCAAGTGGTTAGAAATGCATTGCAGAAATCCGCCTAAGACAGGCTGACAGGTCAGGCTAGGCCGGTAGCAGTGGAAGTGGGGAGAAGGAGTCAGATTTAGGATCTCCTGGGGGTGACTGGTAACAGCAGACACCGATGACGCCCACATTTTTATCTCCCATTCTGATCTCTCCCATGAACTCCACACTCCAACTTGTTATTCACTACTTCCACGGGGAAATTCAAAGGGTTGCTCAAATGGAGATTAAAAGCTGGTTTTCTGCTCTCTCCCTGCCCATCGCTATACCTGAAAAGATGCTCTATAGCTACTGCTCCTCCTCACACCACATGGTGGTCAAATTTTACAGCTGTCCTTGACTCCCCTTTTCTTTTCCAGCCTACTTCTAGTCCATTCCACAAACCTCCTGGCTTGATCTTCAAAACATTCAGATTCAGATTGCTTCTTAGGATTCCAGGGAGTGACATTTAAAAATATTAATCTGAGGGGCTGGCCCCGTGGCCGAGTGGTTAAGTTCGTGCGCTCCGCTGCAGGCAGCCCAGTGTTTCGTTGGTTCGAATCCTGGGCGTGGACATGGCACTGCTCATCAAGCCACGATGGGGCAGCGTCCCACATGCCACAACTAGAAGGACCCACAACGAAGAATATACAACTATGTACCAGGGGGCTTTGGGGAGAAAAAGGAAAAAATAAAATCTTAAAAAACAAATATTAATCTGATTATGCTGATCCTCTGCTCAGTGCCCTGTAAAGGCTTTCACACCAGGCATCCTCCATCCTCGGGTTCTCTGAACTCTCTGTTCCTCCCCTGGAACATCCATGCCCTCATCCTGCATGTTACATCTCTGCTCACATGGGACATTTTGAGAAGTACATTCCCTGGCCTCCATCCTCTTACTGTCCTTTATTTTTCTTCAGGTACCTACAAAATTATGTATTTCTATTATCTGTTTCCCTTTAATGGAGGGTAAATTCCATGATAATAGAGTATGTTCTATTCACTGCCATGTATGCCTTAGAAATGGGCTGGGTACAAAATAGGTGCTCAATAATTATCTGCTGAATGAAAGAATGAATGTGTGTCATTTAAAGACACAGAACCAGATGAGACCACTGAGGTGGTAAGTGTAACTAGGGAAAGGAATAAGGCCGAGGGTGGATCCTTACAGTATTCCAACAGTTAAAGATGGGGACATGAGGAAATCCAGGAGGATCAATAGCCCAGTGAAGAGCTCATCCCAAGGAGAAAGAGACCATGTAAGGCATGTGTGCCAGAGAGGCTTGTTAAGAGAACTGAGAAGTAGCCGTTGGATTAAGCTATTAAAACAAAACCTTTTCTCAAAATCCAACACCGATGCTCTCTTGTCCTTGCTCTACAGTCTGTCTGGGGGATGTCACCATTCCCATGGCTGGAAACTCTATGAACAGAGAGGTGAACTTCAAGACTGACTACATCCTCTCTTCGACATCTGCCTGGATGTTCTGTAGGGTCTTCAAACTTAGCATGGCCAGAGCTACAGTATCTTCTCTGCTTCCTCACCTTTTGCGCCCTTGAATTCTTGATGTCATTTTGCGGTACGACCCTCTCTCTTCCATCTTAGCCCCACGTCATCCTCACCCCCTCTCTTGAACTCCTCCCAAACCCAGCAGCTATTCACCAGATCCTCTCCATTCTCTCAGATACAACTTGGCAGTAATGCCACGCCTTAGAACCAGCATTGACTTCTTGCTTATATTCTTACAATAGGCTCTTAAATGATTTCTCTGTCACCACTCCCTTCTCATTGTAGTTTATCTAATAATCGATATCAGTGTTATATTGATTAAATTAAAAAGAGCTTAAAACACCATGTATTTTTAATTAAAATCGCTAGGATAAATCTGAATTCTTGAAATGGCATGTCTAAACAACTAAGTATCATTTTTAAAGGATGAATTTTATAAAGGATAACATTTTAAATCTTTAGCTTGATGCAATGTGCTTCACAAGCCAGGCCATCTTATCTCTAACACCATCTCCAGCTTCATCCCCACATGCCCTTGACTCTGAGAGAATTATGGAAAAATAAGAGATGATTTTCATTGTACTCCTTTGCTGAAAGTCACTCACTCTCTGCAACGGCCCGTAAACTCCTCTACTCCCTGTAGACCCAGTTGAAATAATAACTCATTTGCCTTCCCCAACACCGCTAAACAATTACTTGGTCCTTGTTGCCATGACGACACTTGACTTTGACCACATCTGCTTAAGAAGTTGCTCCTAGCACATTTATTTACCTCACCTTGTCCTCAGTGAATGAAAGAAGTTTTGTTTACCCACCTTTGTTTCCCAGTGAAGCCCACACCTACTCAATATACATACATATATTCAATGAGTGCAAAGTCAGTGAGTAATTCATCATATTGACTAAAGAATAACAACTCCCAGCATTATACCCCAATCCAGCGCACACCAGTAATGGATGTCCCTGGAGCAAAGTACCGGGACTGTCTAATCCATCGCTGCCCAAGCCACTCATGAAAACAGAGGTAGCAAAATGCCCCATGTGCTGTCTCACAACCATACTCTCTCTTTTTTCTTAACAAATTCCAGGTCTGCCTGGGTCTCTCATTTCAGTACTTTCCTGAAAGAAATGGCAGGTTTCTGGATATCTGATTTCCTTTGGAACGCTTTCATACTTTTGTGGGAAATCATTCAGGAGATGACAAAACTGTGCAGCGCTGTTACCAGACAATTGTTAGACTTTGATTCTATGGACAGAAAGTGGCCGTGAGAAAGAGTATGACCTTCACGCAGATGCCCATTCACTAATTTTATTGCAAAATATGTATCCTAATATCATAGTAGAATCTAAGTAAATAGAAATGCAAGGTTGGTCCTTTAATGACAAGATCAAACTCTCAAATAAAGCTATGTCTTAATGGTCTCGTACTGCGTACGCCTCCGTGAAAACAGGAAACGGTATGCATATTTATGTTGGTGGCATTGCTTACGTTTACGTTGATCCATGTCTGAGCTGGAACACATACCATTCCAGGAGGAGCTCTGTTAAGTTTATATTAGAACATAGAGGTTGTAGGAAATATGAAGAGGTATGGAAAGATGCATGGTCACTATGCTGATCTTAACAAATGCAAAGAAATACACACACGATTTCAGATACAACACTCTAACGTCTCCTGAAATTCAGTAACCATCTCAGCCCATCCCATAAAATAAACTGCGGAAAACAGTAGCTATTCAACTAATACATGCTTAACTTAATTTTTCATATTATTAATTAAATTCTTTGGTTAACTCTCTTATTTCATCAAATATGAATTGTGTATCTGCTGGAAACCAGTCACTGGGGATAAAGCAAATACGGAAAAGTCTGTGCCTTCATTGCTGTTATGTGATATAGACAAATCAACATGTAAATATATATCAGGGCGGTCAATGCTAGGAAGAACAATAAAAATTAACCTGCTTAAAGCAGGATAGCAAATTGTCAGTGCTATTTGCCCATAGTCAGGTTAGAGAGAAGATTAAACAAATCCTTTATAAAACCCGTGGCCAGTGCCACGACGGGGATGGAGAGGGGGGAAGCAGGCACACCACAAAAGGAAGCCCACCTGAGTGTCCGAGCGGTCTACATGGAGGACAATATTAAGCAGAGGCCTGAGGGATACACATAATTTCTTTAGGAGAGGAAGTAGTCTTGTGAACAGCCCTACCAAAGCAGGAGGAAGTTCGCGGGAAAGGACAGAGCATCAGGCTGGACCTTATTGTGGCCGATGATCTGGGGAGACAGCCAGTTGGTTTTGCTCCATCTGCAATTGCCTCCAGGAGGTGAGCGTGGAAGGAGTCCTGGCACGGAGCCATGTATTTGGGAGATGACAATGAAGGCACAGGGCTTGATGAAATACCTCCTGGGGAGAGCATGATGTGTGAGCGAAGAGGAAGCAGCCAGCCACTGAGTGAGCCCATCAATGGCAGAGAGGAGAGGAAAGAGGATGAGCAGAGAAGCCGAGGAAGGGCCACAGAGGCTGGAAGAAAACCGGGAGAGGGATTTTACGAGCACTTGTAGAAAGAGGGCATTGTTAGCATGGTCTCCTGCTCCTTGTAGGTTAAGTAAGAAACAGACTGAGAAATATCCATGGCATTTACTCAAAAGAGGTTTTCCGTGACCATGAGAAGAGAGCCATCTTGATTGAGTAGAGGAGTAAAGGCAAGATTGCCATTTGAAAAGTAGTAGCTGGGATGTCAGAAAACGGAGCCAATACTATGCTTTCAAGAAGTTAGGCATGAAACAGAAGGACGGGGTGAGCCATGTGGCTACAGGAGCAGGAGGGACAAGAGATGGACGCATGGTCGCTTGGACGCCTCGACACTATTCGTGATCCTTTGCGTGGCCTGCCAAACTTAACTAAGGTTACGTCTTGTAAATGCCTCTGACAATCACAAAAGAAATTTGAGTCACCTTCCTAAAAGTGTTAGGAGGCAATCACTTTAAACCAATCCCCTGCCATCTGGAAACCCCACTGTAATAAGCAACCATTGGAGAGGCTAACAACATCCTCATTCTCACTTAGTAAGCCATCCTGTAGCTTCCCGCCCCTGAGCATCAGTTTTGAATTTGAAAGCTCCCAGTTCACAAACTGTTCTTATATGCACAACAAACTCTACTAAATACTATTTCTTGATTTGGTGGTTTTAATTTCGCTGTTTCTGGAATTTTGACAAAGGGTAATCCCATGCCCGGGTTTTGGACTAGGCTTTGGAATGGACTTCTCCTTTTAATTTTGGTGGTTTCATGCTTTCCATGTCCAGTTCCCCTATTTGTAAAATTGGAAGGCTTGACTAGTTGCACGTTTAGTTTTCTTTTAGCCTCAAAGTTGTATGAAGATGTCACTATTTTATAACAGTTTGACAGCACCAACACAAAACCATTCTGTTTTCTCAGAAAGGTAAATTAGAACTCGTTGGTATTTCAGAAATGCTTTAAAAATACTCTTTCAGTGAATTTGGGAGAAGGCAGAATTGTGAGTGCATGTGCATGTGTGTATGTGTGTATGGGTGTCTGTGTTTGTTTTAGGGAGATTGGAGTAGAAGGAATAGAGAAAGATCAAATTAAAATATTAGGAGATAATACCCATTGAAACATACTTTAGAATAAAGTATCAAAATAATTTAGTGGGAAAATATACCAATTTATATAATTTGATTCACTTATACCTATTTAAGGATATACTAATATGTAACGTGAAATATAATCACCAACTCACACAAGTTTCTTAAAAGAAATTTTTGAATCTTTGTCGTGACAAAAAGTCATACATATGAATTTAGCTTACTCTTCTGATAGCATAAGAAAAGTACAGTCTCTAGAATGTATTAACAAGATAATCCTTTCAGCTGTAATTTCTCATTCAAAATTTGTAATTGCTTCAGCATTCTAAGCACTCAACACAGATAGTTAAATACTTATTAAAATTTTATCACAACAGGTGTTTGCTACATGGACAAAAAGCTATGAATATCATACAGAACTTCAGGATATAGAACTTCGTATATTAATCATGTTTTAATGGTTTATGGTAATTTTTTATTGAGGTAACATTGGTTTATGACATTATATAGGTTTCAGGTATACCACATTTTTTTTTAAAGATTTTATTTTTTTCCTTTTTCTCCCCAAAGCCCCCCGGTACATAGTTGTATCTTCTTCGTTGTGGGTCCTTCTAGTTGTGGCATGTGGCATGAGGCATGTGCCTCGGCGTGGTTTGATGAGCAATGCCATGTTCGCGCCCAGGATTCAAACCAATGAAACACTGAGCCGCCTGCAGTGGAGCACGCGAACTTAACCACTCGGCCACAGGGCCAGCCCCCAGGTATACCACATTTTAATTTTATTTCTGTACACATTATAATTCAACATCTGTATATGCTACAGTGTGCTCACCACTAAAAGTGTGGTTTCCATCCATCACCATACAATTGACCCCTTTATCCATTTCACCCTCTCCTCACTTCCTCCCCCTCTGGTAACCACCAATCTCACAGCAGTTATAATCGCCATTGTGAAAAAGACAAGAAATAATAAGTGTTGGAGAAGATATGGAGAAGCGGAAACTCTCTTATACTGCTGGTGGGAACGTAAACTGGTGCAGCCACTATGGAAAACAGTATGGAGATTCCTCAAAAAATTAAGAACAGAACTACCATATGATCCAGCAATCCCATTTCTGAGCTTTTATCTGAAGGACACAAAAACACTAATGGGAAAAGATATCTGCTCCCCCATCTTCACAGCAGTGTGATATACAACAGCCAAGACATGGAAACAAACTACGTGCCCATCAACGGATGGTTTAGGGTAATTTTTCTCAAAATAGCTGTGACTACTGTAGGGCAGTCACTGAGAAGCATTATTATTCTATTGATGATGAATCCCAGAGAAAAGACCAAACTTATTCCAGAATTTCTAGGGTTCTGAGAAGCACTGCCATTCAACCTGCCATTCAGCCTGACAGTGCTCACAGCAGGAACAGATTACCTTCACGGCGATGTACACACAAATGGCAGAGAAGCTGTCTCGTAATCCTGGACGTCTGAGGTCTGGGGAACAATCCATAAGAAGTGAGAACAGTCTGACCAGGTATTATAACTTGAGATTTCTCAAGTTTTAGATAGAAATCTAAATCCATTCAGGTACTTTTCTTGGGGAATAAGGCCTAACCCTGCATTCTAGTGCAATCTTTGGGGCAGCAAAACATATTCAATTGCATTAATTCCACTTAAATTTCTCTAGGGTTGAGAACTTTTAATCTAGAGTTTATGCTGTGTTGTTGATTTTATAAAATATGAAATGTATAGAGCTCAAGAGCCGTGTGTGTGTGTGTGTGTGTTTCTCTTGTTTGGTTATTTCTATGGAATTATTAACTGGCTGATTTCATCATCCAGGGAAATGAACATCTGTTAAGCACACTGTTCTGTGTGTCATCCATCTTCACTTACACCACGAGACTAGAAATGGTGCTTTCTGCTCAAGGTTCTTGTGAGGATAAACAGAATTAAAACAGAGCCTGGCGTATACCGAGTCCTCAGCAAAGATTCGCTACTTGTAATGAGCAGGGCTTTACAACTACTTCTTCTTTTGTTTTGTTTGTGTATTGGTTTGTTGTTTAGATACTTATTAGTTGTTTCTTTTTAAAAAATATTCATTACTTGCAGATGACTTGTGTGGGCATGACATTCTGGGGTCTTATCTCCTTTTCTTTGGAACACGTAGATCTCTTTCCATTGTCATCTAAACTTAACTACATGTTAATGCAAGGAATGGTGAGAGCAGCCTGTTTTTTTATTTCTACTTAGGTGATTCGTTCTATGATTGGAAAGTTTTGTTTTGTTGATCTTGAACTGCAACAAGTTAACCAGGCTACGTTGCATCTTTATTCTCATGAAAGTGTTTTCTGAGTTGAAGTGTTACACGGAATTTATTTCTGTTTCTCAAGTTATGTTTTCTTCCATGTGGAGTTTCTCAGATCCACTTGCCACTGTTGCTGTTTTCCCTACTTCTTCTGCCGGCCTCTGTGCCTCTGGAGCCAGGATGTTCATTTCTCATCAGACCCAGGCTGGGGCTGCTCTGTCCAGGAGGGTCAGGCTGGTGGTCACTGACTTTACTTGCTTCATTCTTTTCCCTCTGAGTCTCATGTCAGGACGGCCACTTCAAGTTCAGGCTACTCTCCTGTGGCCTGAGGAAATGGGGGTGGGGTCAGGGACGGGGGGGCGGGGGGAGAGCGTAATGTGGGCTCTACACTCTAGTGGAATACACTGTTACAGTACTGGACCAGGTTTAGTGAAACCAGTCATCGTGTTTCCCAGGGCCATGAGGTAAACTCTTGGGTTTTGGAGAGTCCCCTGGAATCTTCATACACGACAGACAGAGACAGAACCTCTCATAGCAGTCACACCCACTACCCTGAACTCTTGTCAGAAAATACACACATTGACCTTCTTTCCAGAACCTAGGGCTGAGGAAGCACCTTCAGAATTTTGTCCACACCCCACTGTGACACCTGGGCTGTGGGGAGACAGAGTCAGGGTTAGGATCAATATCAAGTGCTATGGACTGAATTTTGTTCTCCCAAATTGACTTGCTGAAGCCCTGACACCTGCTGTGGCTGTGTTAGCGATGGGGCCTTGAAGGAGGTGATTAGGTTAAATGAGTCCTAAGGGTGGAGCCCCAATCCAATAGGACCTGTGTCCTCATAGGAAGAGGAAGACACAGTAGCTTATTTATGTCTGTCTCTGTCTCCTCCACGTGAGGACAAAGCAAGAAGTTGACCATCTCCAAGCCGAGAAGAGAGTCCCCACCAGGAACCGAATTCGCCAGCACCTTGATCTTGGACTTCCGGCCCCAGAACTGTGAGAAGTCAACGTCTGTTGTTAAGGCACCCAGTCTGCGATGTTTGTTATGGTGGACGCGCAGACTAAGATGCCAGCCATCCCAGAATTTTCTGTTTGTTCCCTCGGTCACTACGTTCTCATCTTAAATGACAAAATATTCTCCCTCCCTGTGCTGTTTTGCTCCTGCCATTGGTTTCTTCTTTGTTGTCTTCGCTCTCACTGACTTTTCTTATTTGGATCATAATTATTTGGATTTGAAATTCTGGCACCCAGCTCCCTCTGCCATTTCAGCTGAGAAATAAGGTTGATTGTGTCAGATTTCCTCTGTCTGCCCCCAAGTCTACTCTCTACCTTTTCCACCCTGCTCTTTGCTCCTATTGCTGTGTAACAAACTCTGCAAAACTCACTTGTGTGAACTAACCATTTTCTTAAGCTCACAGTTTTGTGGGTGGGGAATTCAGGCAGGTCGCCGTGGGAACATCTTGCCTCCTGGGGCTCCACAGCGGGTGGCTCTAAGGGCTGGACAGGGCTGGGATGCTGCCCTGCCGCCATGTGTCTGCATCCACCACTGGGGTCCTTAACTCTTCTCCACCTAGAACCTGCTGGGGTTGGAATGTTTAATGGCTTTCACTCACTTCTTCACTCTGCACTGAAGATGACACCTGTGCTGGGATGATGGGGCCAGCTGGGGGCTGGTGGGCTGTCTGCCTCTCCACACGGCTAGCTGGGGCCTTGGTGGCCCAAGAATGGCAGTCCTGGTGTGGTCCCGCTTCTCACACTGCGGCTCACTTTTCCCAGAGTGAGTGTCCCAGGACAGGAGACGGAAGCTGCCCGCTCTTAAGACCTGGACCCAGAAGCTTGCACAGTATCGCTTCTGTTTTACTCGGTTGGTAGAGTAGTCACAAACACAATGTAAATCCAACACAGTCTTTCTAAACTCAGTAAGTTTTCTTTAGCGAAACAGAGAGAGGCCTGAGGCATGGCTGGAGATGGCATCCGCATTCCGCCATGAAGACTCTTTATTTTATCTCAGAATGATTCTGAGTTCAACCTTCTTCAACACTGCGTGTACTGAGACACACAGAAGACAGACAGTGGTGCAGGTGGATCGCTTGGGTGTTGAACTGTTTTGGCTGGAAGTGGTCCTGGAGAGCCTCTGCTCTAGCCCCGTTATTTCAGAAATGAGCGAGCCTCATTCCACCCACTCCGGCCGTTGTTTAAATCTTGGCTGGATGAGCTGATAGCTGCGACTGTTTAAGCAGAGCGTCACAGAGAAGAAACGCACTCAGAATGTGCTGCGTGGAGGAGCAAACCGCCTGGCAATGCTCACGGCCTGCACTGGATTATATTTCTCTTCTTTTATCCTCCTATATTTGAGTTTTTAAGTGTACAGAAGGGTAAAGGTAGTAGTCCCATTAAGAGTATATATTTTAGAAAACGTGCTTCCCAAGGATGGCGAGAAGTGATGAAAATCAGCCATTTGCTGCACGCGAATCTTCATTTTCCCCCGGAGTCCTTCTGGCCAGCACCTCAGCAGGAGCTTCTTTTTGCAGCCCCTAAAAAGTAAGTTGTTTTTACGTGTATTCAAGACGACTGCACACGTTGTGTGTTCTTTTATTTATTTATCACGCATAACAATTTCTTCCTCTTTTCCTGTCTTTCAGTTTTTAAGGGTGGCCTGAACTTTATTTGTTTTTCTTTAACTAACTTTTTCTTTTAACTTGAGAAATAATAAGTAAACATATTAAAAGAAAAATGCCAAGGTTAACAAAAGTTTTACTGTGACAAAATCATTTCACCACTCCCCAGAGGCAGCTATAGTTGCCAACTGCTTGGAAGTCCTCTAATAAATACTGTTTCTGTTTTGTACCAGATATTGCACAGGTGTGTGTGTGTGCATGTCTCCAATTCTTTTTATATAAATCTGGGGACCAGATAGAAGAAAATATACACAATTCTGTACATTGATTTTTTTTTTTGTCCTAATATTTGTTAGAAATCACTCAGCAAATTGTTGCAGTTCTTCTGTAAAAGGAGGAGGATTGCTCACCTGTCCCAGGCAGTTTGTGTCGCCGGAACAAAACACCACGGCCTCAGCAGCTTAAACATCAGACTGTTATTTCTCATAGTTCTGGAGGCTGAGAGTCAGAGATTAAAGCAACAGCAGATTTAGTTCCTGGTCACTACAATTTATCTATCAGCGTGCCGATACCATACTCCTTTGTTTTAAGTGATAAAATATGTCTTTACAATAAATACTGATATTAGATAGCGTGAGTCCTCAAACACTGCTTTTTTTTTATTACTAAGATTATTTAGATTATTCCTGGCCTTTTGTATTCCATACATATTTTTAGAATGAGCTTGCCGTTTTTTTGCAAGAAACAAAGACAAAAACACAAACAGGGAAGGTTTCCATAGAACTGACACTGAATCTTTAGACTCAGTTTGGGGAGAATTGACATCATGACAGGGCAGAGTCTTCTAATCCTTAAATACAAGATGCTCTTCTCTTTTATTTAGGTTTTGCTTAATTACTCTCAATAATATTTTGCCTCTTTTGTATAGAAGTCTCGTAATCTTGGGAGAATTTTATGCCTATGTATTTGATTTGTTTTATTTCAAAGTGTAGCAAGTATCATTTAAAAGTTACGTTCTCTAATTTTCTGTTGTTGATAAGCAGCAATATAATTTATTTTTGTATGATAGTCTTGCATCCAGAGACTTCGCTAATTTCAATGAATAATATTGTAACTTATTTGTGGAGTCTTTCGGATATTTTACATATACAATCATGTCATCCATGGATAGAGACAATTTCTTTTCTTCTGTCCGATGCTTAGACCCTTTCTTTCTTCTTCTTGCCTTAATCACGTTGGTCAGAACCTCAAGTAAAAAGTTGACTGTCGGTGTCGATAATGGGCATCCTTCTCTCAGTCCCGGCCTCGAGGAAACTTTTCAATGTTTTACTATCAAGTGTGATACTTGTTGAAAGTTGGTGTAAGCATCCTTGCTCAGATTAAAGAGATTTCCTTCTGTTACCTGTTAGCTGAGAGTTTTAATCACAAGTAGGAGTTGGACTTCACACAATTCTTTCCCTGTATTTCTTGAGAGAATCATGTGAAAATTCTTTTTTCCATTAATGTAGTGATTTATATTGACTAATTTTCCAATGTTAAACCAAGTTTGCATTCCTGGAATAAGCAAAACTTAGCTATGATCCAGCGTCATTGTCACGTATTTCTTTATTTTGTTTGCTACTAGTTTGCTTAGAATCTTTGTATATTGACGAGAAGGCTTGGTCTGCAATTTTCCTTTCTTTTAGTGATCTCTACAGGTTTTGGTGAGCAGGTTATGTTGTTGTCATTAACCAAGTTGGGAATTTTTATCTCTTTTTCTATACTCCGAAAGAGAATATGTGTAAGATTTGTGTTATTTCTTCAGTAATTTTTTTTTTTGCAATTCTCTGTTGAAGCCATCTGGTACTGAGGTTTCCTGTGTGGAACGAGTTTTATTAAAGGATGATTAAAACTTTCTACTTATTGTTGCTTTAATTTTGGTTAGTTATGTTTTTCTGGGAATTTGTCCAAAATTGCTGCCATGAACTTTTCCTAATATTCTCTGATCGCTGCAATGTTTTAGTGTCCAGTGTCTCCTACATTTGTAGCTTCCTTCCCGTTTTCATTCCTGATATTGGTTGTGTCTTCTTTCTTTTCTGTGATCAGCACTGTCAGTAGTTTACCAGTTTTTTAATCTTCTGAAGATTCTGAAGGGAAATTTATTTCTCTCTATTAAATATTTTTTCTATTTCACAGTTTCTGCTCTTGTTTTAACAATTCCTTCTTTTCGCTTTGAGTTTAATTTATTATTTTAAATTTCTTAGCACTTACTGATTTTGCAGGTTCTTCTTTTCTAATATGTGCATTTAAAGCTATGCATTTTCCTTTAGGCACAGCTTTAGGAGCATTTCATAAATTAGATCTATTATATTTTCATTATTATTAAGTTCAAACATTTCTAAAACCTATTGTGATTTTTTTTGACTCATTGACTATTTAAAATGTCATTGTTTAATATTCCTACATTCAGAGATTTTCCATTTTTCTTTTTGTTTTTGACCTCTAGCTTTGTTATGGTCACAGAATCATACTTGGTATAATTTCAAGCCTTTGAAACTCATTGGGACTGACCTTACAGCACAGCATATGTCAATTTGGTTAACCTTCCCTGCTTACTTGACAAGAACGCATGTTATGTGATGGCTTATCCCCATCCTTTCCTTAATCTTGGACCCTTGTTGCTCTCTGATTTTTTTAATTGAATTTTTTGATATAACTGTTGAGTCACATGCAGTAAGAAATAATGCAGAGAAATCCCTGTGTACTTTACTTGGTTTCCCCAAATGGTGAAGTTTTGCAAAATTAGAGAATATCACCACCAGGGTACTGACTTGGGGGTGGTGATATTCCCCTGCTGTGAACCCCTTGGCAGTCCCTGTGTCTCTGGGTGGTGGAAGAGCATGGCCTCAAGGCCCAAGGGGACCATCCATATTTCCAAATCAGGTCACTCGGTATGACTGCACCCCTTTTCCTGGCTCTACCTGCTCTCCTATGTACCTTCCTACAGACAAGGGAGTTTCAGGCCCAGAGCGGAAGGAGATTATTTTTGGCAGGGATCCCAATCTACCGTCCTGGTTGTGTGGTCCTGCCTGTTATTGTCACACGGACTCGTGTTCAACTGGGGGAATGAGCCCAGATGGCCATCTGCTGCTTTGTGGAGGCTAAGAAATGTCAGGTCTGGGGACCTTCTTCTCTTAGAAGATGCTTCTGCTGTCCTCCAGTCCTGGAGCTACCAACCAGTTTTCCCTCCTCTTCCCACATTTCAGAGTTTCCCTTTGGTGTCTCTTGTGCCATTTCTAGGGTTTATAATTGTGCATAGCAAGGAGGAACAGAAAGAAATGGGTCCACACTATTTTGTCTGGACCAGAAGTCTCTGGTTTTTAAAAGATATTTTGTCCAGATCATTAGATGTTTTCAAAAAGTCAGATAGGAATGAAACTAGCAAATCCACAGCAGAAGGAAAACTGGAAAATCCACAGATAAGTGGAAATTCAAAAGCACACTCAAACAACAAATGAGTCAAAGAAAAAAGAACAAGGGAAGTTAGAAAATACCTTGAGACAAATGAAAATGAAAACACAGCATGCCACAAACTGTAGGATGCAGACAAAGTGGTACCGAGAGGGAAATTTATAGCTATAAATGGTTATGTTAAAAAAAGGTTTCAAATCAACAACCTAGCTTTATACCTTAAGGAACTAGAAAAAGAACAAACTAAAAAAGCCAGCAGAAGGAAGGACAAATAAAGTTTAGAGCAGAGATAAAATAGAGACTAGAAAAAATGTTTGAGAAAATAAACAAAACCAAGACTTGGTTCTTTGAAAAGATAACAAAGTTGAGAAGACTTTAGCTAGATTAAGGTAAGAAAAAAAGAGAGAAGGTTATTTAAACTATAAAAAGTAATCCCATTATGGGTGAGAAGCTTTATCCAATCATCCTGGCCCCTCCTACACATATTTTTCGTTTGTGAATTCTCTTTGCTGCAACCATACCTGTGTCTGGTCTTCCTGGGATCCTCACATCAGCATGTCCCAGCAGTTGACAGCAGGGCTAGTGCAGCACAAACGCCCCTGGCACCCACACCTGCATTATTCAAATGTGTTTAAGTCTGTAGGAAAAACCGTGGCCTGACTCAAAACCAGGGTCCATTGGAAAGGCTATTCACTCATCACTCACATGGGGCCTGTAACCACAGGACCAGTTCAAACTGGCCCCATCATATCAATAACAGAATGTCAAAGTCATCTTGCAGGGGCAGCGAGCCAAAACTGCAGGTCAAGAGCTGAAGCACAAGCAGAGGAGGAAATTTTGACCTGAAATAATACCTAGAAATAAAATACCCTCCTCCCATACACAGAACGAAAGGACCGGGACACAATCGGAACTCAAAAGCCAGACCCTTTTCAGAAGCAAGAGGTCTGCTGTCCAGTGACTAATAAAAATGGCAATCAATAGGATATGTTGGAGAATAAGAGGAAGCCATTTGGTGTAAACCTAATTCGGCCTGACCTTGTCTTTCCAAAAGGGCCTGACCGAGGCTGTTGAGCATGCATTGTATATCTGCTTAGACATTTCCTATGGCAAGAACAAAGGCCCTTGAGATAAAGGTGCAACTTCCCTCCCTCTCCCAATGTTGGCATTTCCTTAAAGATTAAGCATCTTTCCTTAGGCTAGGAACCGATTGCTGAGCTCACCTGTGACTACCCAGCTTGAGACAACAGACCTGCCACCCTACTGTGTTCACCAAGACAGCAGACCTATCTGCTGTTTCCATCAATCGCCGTGCCGACAGAGCAGTCTTGCGACTATTGTAAAAGGGACATTTCAACCATATGTGAAACACCCTCTTTGAGGGAATATAACCACCCTGTATACCCCCACTTCAGGGAGTGCTCTGTTCCTTTGTGGAAAGACTCTCCCGGGCCATGGTCCTCAGATTTCAGTTCAGAATAAACTCACCCAAATTTTCATTTATAGATTGGTTATGGATTATTTTCGTTGACACCAGGAAGATCTGGTGTTAACACCCCTTCCCACACCTTCCGATAAATTGTCTTGTTTAAAGTCCTCCCAATCAAAACCTGTCTTGCCAGTGCTTCCACATACCAGCAGGCCCTCCCTAACCCCTTAAGTTTTACCCCAAACCCTCGATCAAGGAGAGAGATTTGAGAGCCTTGCCTCCTGTCTCCTTGCTGGTTGACCTCACAAGAAAGCTCTTTCTTTTCTCAAAAGCTGATGTCATAGTACTGGCTTCTATGGACATTGAGCAACAATGAATATGCCCTCACCTAGCATTAGAGAAAAAAAGAGCACAAATTTCATGATTAAAGACAAATATGCAAGTAAAAATAACGACACACTTCTGAAGATGTGAAGGCAAACAAAACAAAGGAGGATTCCTTAAAAGAACTGAAAAGTAGAGTGTGTGGCCATGGCATGAGTCATTTTGCATGAAGCCCCCTGAACCCAGCTGTCTGCAGAAATGGGCTTCTGGAGGCTGCTCTCCTTTGTCGTGGTCCCTTGGGCACCTATTTCAGATCTCTGCGCATCAATAGCCAGCAACACGGCTGACTTCTCCAGGCTACATTTTATATTTGTATTTATGTTTGCCCTTGTGGAAAAGCTTATTTGTTTTTAAGGCACTGATAAATTTCTTTAGGTCTTTCGACTGTAACATTGAACCATTATTAAAATACCTCCAAGTCTAGATAGATTAAAAATTGTAGGGAGGAGTTATGTGTGTTTCCCCATTAATGATTCTACACCTTTGCATTGCAATGTAAACTGGTTTCCAGCTCATAGACTGGAGGTGCTTGCTGGTGTTGACCTAGTTCAGCATTCCCCAAGCTGCCAAGAGAATTGAAGAATTGCTGCTGACGGCTTCCGCATGCTCCATTGACAAGGCTCCAGCAGAGCCAGGAGCTCCTGAACCCGGGGTCCTGCTGTGTCAGACTGGAGCACGCAGTTCACATAATTGCCTCAACCATTTGTGGTTGATTAAAAGTTTTATGCACATGCTAAGTAGTAGCCTGGATTGTCTCAAATGGGGTTTCTAGAGCACTGTTTTAGGTCCCTCGCTATATGTAAATAATGCTGCAGCTTGCAGCAGTGTTTGTGTCTGTGAATGAGGCACACGCTGGGGGACAAAAACGAGTTTCTGCTTCAAAAAAGAATTGAGGCAGTGGGAGGGAGCGTCTTGGCAGTTGAAGATGCCAGGGAAGAAGTTTGTTTTTTTTTTAAACCCTCTCTTCCTTTAAAAAAAATACTAATGTAACTGTAAGAAAAGTTCCATTTCATATAAACTAAGTGCTTTTGTCCTTACGCATACCTTTTTAGCTCCTAATTTCCAATATTTAAGCAACTGGGAGAGTTCTGGGCAAAGTAGCTTTCATTATTTAATGCAAATTCTCCAAAGGAACCCCAGCAGCCTCTCCATCTTAATGGAACACAATGCTTTCAAATTACAGCTGAATCTGCCAGGATTAGAACTGAAACATTATTTGCATTTAAACTAAAAATGCATAAGACTTAAGCAAATGTCAGTTTAAAGAGTAACAGTAAAATGTTGATTCAGAAAGGAGAATTGTAACCACAGGCCCCCTGGGACCAGTTCAAACTGACCCCACCTTGTCAATAGAGCCATTAGAAATTATTTTTCAGGGGACAAAACTGCAAGTCACGTAGCTGGAGCATGCACAGAGAAGAAAACGTTGACCTGAGATGACACCAGAACCAGAGTCTCCCCCTCATGGAACCAAAGGACCAGATACCACCAGAACTTGAAAGCCCATTCTTAGCAGAAGCAAGGGGTCTGTTGTCCAGGAAGATCTGGCGTTGGAGCCCCTCGCACACCTTACCACAGATGTTTAAAGCCGTCCCATGAAAACCTGCCCCGCCAGCATTTCCAGGTACCAGCCTGTTCTTCCCAGCCTCTTAAATTTCACCCCAAACCCTGAATCCGGAGACAGATTTGGGATTTTTGCCTTCTGTCTCCTTGCTGGGTGACCTCATAATAAAGCCTTTTCTTTTCTCAAAAGGTGGTGCTGTAATAATTGGCTATCCTTACACCTGCATCAGGTAGAGAACCCCGTTTTTGTGCGGCAACACAATCAGCATGCTTCCTGGGGAAGGGTGACCAGACCTGCGGTGGTGGGTGGGGAGGGACAGGCACGACCACGCGAGGCTGAATTTTTGAGAGTGCACAGCCCCTGCGCGCAATGAAGGGTCCAGTCCTGGAAAGGCAAGTCTAGCCAACAGGAAACAAAACGGTGCAGTGGGAGGAGCTTGTCCTCAGTGGCCACAGCCCCCCTTGGGGCTTGAAACAGGCTTCCAGGGCTTTGCCCTCATACCCTGGCCCGTTGACGCCTAGCATCCGATGCTCTGCCTGAGCGCTTTGTTCTGCTGGGGGATCACCCTCAGACTTCGCACAGCAGCCAGAAATCCCTTAAACTGTGCAGGGCCGGCACCTGGTGGGTGAGCACCCCAACATGCTGGCCCCTGGCAGGGTCAGTCCCGTGTGCTCTCCACAGCCCCCAGAGCCTACAGGTAACTTGCCCAAGAAAGCGCCCTGGATGGGCTTCCTGCCCACCGGGTTGGCAGGCCCACGCCTCTGCCCGGCCCTCTTGGGCTCACCTCTCCAATCCAGCCCCTTGTGCAGGCTGTGAAGGTGCAAATTCGTGCCAAAGGGACTGATGTATACGCAGCAACTGAGCACGACCGAACTTCACATTTGCTTACACTCGACTTTTTGAGAAGCTCGAGGTGGCCACAGAAAGCTGCCCCCTGCTGAGGCCAGTGCACAGGAACACAGGGCGGGCTCCCCTGGACACCCCAGAACATCCAGGTGCACAGCAAGTCTCGGTGCCCCACGTCCCTGCAAAGCAACCGCAGTGAAACAGGATGTTCTATATAATTTGTTTTATATATATATGCTAATGCTTCTCTTACCATTCTAGGAAAGTGCATTTATAAGTTCTCATTCCAGAATATAGATTCAGTCTAGTAATTTTCAATAAATCTTTTTGATATTTTTATACAAAATATTTTCAAATATTGCTAAAGATCCCTGTCTGAGATCCTGGTGTCCAGAATGAGCAGAATTTCTTCACAATTCCGCCTGAACATTTTCAGTTTAGTGAGAGACATCTCCTTAAACATACATATTTGTGACTGCGTGCACGTGTTTACGTGTGTGTGTGAGTACTCACCCCCCCCGCACACACGTGCTTGTCTGGGAGGGTGTGAAGCAGTTACATCAGCAGGGTTTGCTGTTTGGTTTGTTTGGTGGTTGCTCCTGTTTGGTATGGTTTTCTTGATGAGGCCCTGTGAGCGCGCAGGGCTGCTTAGGCGTGCCTGAGGGGATTTCAGCCCCAATCTCGTTCCTCAGAGCCTGCCAGTCATTCCCTAAATCATGGAGAGAAAGAAGGGCGCTGCTGAGCAAGGACCTTGTCCAGAGAACCCTCCTGACTCCCAAGCCCCATTTGCTGCCCCCGAGCCCTTTCCAGACGGAAATTCCTGGGGCTGTTGCCTGTGCCCCAGAGCCGTGTGCAGCACTCCTGCCACACCGTATTTGGAGAGTACTTCATACTTTACAAGTTGCCTTTGTGCATCGCCTTTTGAATTTTTACATCAGCCTTAGGAGGTGGGTGATATCAATGGCAATTTACAGCTGAGACTCAGCCGCTGCATGCTCTCTAATCCTTGGATGAGGTCACACAGCCACAGGCACCCCGGGGGCCTGCGATTCCTTTGTCCTTTGGTCCCAGGAGCTCTTTTAACGTGTAACAATCACTCATTCCTCTCGTCTTGTGATGACCTCAGAATTCAAGGACTGGGGTGATGTGTGTGCAGGGGGCACTTTTCCAACGCCTGTTAGTAAGGGGGCTGCATGCGGACTATGTTGTGGGTGGGAAACAGGGGTGAGCCACGACCTCTTGCAAAGGTGTAGCATGCGACCTTTATCGGAATCCTATCCACCTCTGACTAAGGGGGATAGTGTTCATTTCTTTCACCTGCCAATCTACGGGGCCGCCAGGCCAGAAACATAGAAGTGCCAGTGGTGGCACCACTGTTAGATGGTGGCCTCTTCTTCACAATCACACTCCTAGGCCCTTCCCTGGCAGTTCTGATGTGGTTGGTTTGGGGAGGGGCCCTCTACCTTAATAGTGACTCTGGGTTCTCCCACCGTCAGGAAAGTCTAAGACGTTGTGATGGAGGAGGAACCCCCAGGCCCTGGACATGACGCTGTGGGAGGTCAGCAGGAGCTTCCGAGAGGCAGACTCCAGGGTACTCCTCCGGGTCTCCTGCAGCTCAGGACTGCGGGAGTCGAAGGTTGCTCTGCTGCGCCAACGTTTGCCAAGGTTTGTTGTGTCACTGTAATTACAGGGTGAGCACAGCCACGCTCCTCAGCACAATTAAAGGCGTCAGAGCCCACTCCGCGGCAATTGTTCCCCATTAGGGAAATGTTAGGTTTCCTCTATTGATGAGCGGCAGCGACACAGCAGATAATTCCAGCAGCCGACAGAACGCATCCCAAACCAGAAGCCCCACTCCTGCTGGCCACGCCTCCTGGTCCAGAGGTTTCCTGTTTATTGTTCCCTGAGTGCATCTACATTTCTTCTTCCCAGGAAGCTGGGCTGTGACAAAGGGTCTTTCTGCCTCACCGTGGCCCCAACAGTAATTAAGCAGCACTTAACATGTGAGCTCGACAAATGCATCAGGCTTAGTTATGCCGAAAGAAAAATACATGTTTTTTGTTTTCTGAAATTTTTTCATCTAAACCTTTAAGTATTGTAGATAATTCTAGCCCTAGAAGTTCTGTGGAAGTAATCTGAAAAATTTCCATCTACACCTTTCGGCTTATAGATAATTACAGCTCTTGCGCGGCGGTGGGGATGCTCGCCTCCTCACAGCATCCCCCCTCCTACACGTTCTCCCTTTCAGAGCCTCAGCCTCCCCCACAGCCTATTATCTTCTCAGAGATGCTTACCAGAAAGAACTAATCAACCTGTGAAGATAAATTGATGTAACTTAAGCCACCTTCATGTGGAGAGATGCAAAATTTTATGATAGAATCTTGGTATGTCTTTTTTTTATGTTTATGGCTAAATACGTAGTAATAAGTGAAGAGGGATAGAGAGGAAGTTGCTGAAGGTGGAAGGGAGAAAATAGTAGGCGTCAGTGCCCTTGTCTCCCCAGCCTGTCGCCAGCTACCCACACTGGACACATTGCACAACTTCTGATTTCTGGCCCAAGCATATTTCAAGGGCTCATTTTGGGGAGTTATCTCCAACTGAAGCCAGTTTCACGATTTCCCTTTTGGTGACGTATCAGGATCAGGCCAGGGGTCGTTCGCCTCAGATTCGTGGAGAAAATTGCTCTGGAAGATCTTTACGGACTATCTGGGAAATTGACTTCGAAGATGACGTTGTGATTTGACTGGGAAGTGAGGGTTAGAGGTTGTCATTTGAGGGCAGAAAAAGTATCTTTCGCTTAGATGGTTTTCCAACCAAAGCTTAAATTGTTTCCAGTGCAGTCAATCCAATTGAAAACAAAATATCTCTTTTTATCACACTCTTCCAGGAAGTCTGGTGCCTGCAGCCTTGGAGGGGCTGCAGAGAGCACAGGAAATGGGGGTGGAGGAGAGAAGAATGCTGATTTGACTGCAAAGTCAGGGAGCCGGTGCTGGCCCTGGGGAGTTCATTGGTCACTGGCAGGTGGTCGAAAGGGCTCTAAGAACACCCAGCAAAGAGGCTTGGGATTTCCAGAACTAGCTAAAGGGCAGTAATACTCCTTCAGAGAGGCTGGGGGCAGAGCCAGAGAGATCCGCTTTTGCCATCATCTGATTGCTTCTACACATCAAACTGCTGTGTCATGAAAACCGTTTATAAATTTTTGAGAAAATTAGATTTTCTACTGTGTAATAGACACACAAAGTAATTTCTGCATGAAATAAAATTTATTTTCAAAATATTTCCCAAAGGCTTTCTTAGGTGTATCTTGTATGTTTAGAGAATTAAAAAACACTGTCTTTATTAAATAATAATTTACCTGATTGTTATTTAGTCCTATTTTAGACTTGCTCTGAGATTATTTACTATAACTTATTACATTTGCAAAAACACACATTTATGCAAATTGCTAGTACATTGTTGTACACTGTTCATTTGTTAGTACAGTGCAATAGCAAAATCAAAAAATAAAATTTTTTAAAACAAAGCGAAACAAAAACCTGTCTTCTATTCGCAGCTGATAAAACACACAATTCAGAGTTGAGGGTTGTTTAATGAGGCTCATCACCTCCCTCTGCCCAACACACACACACACACTCACACACACAAACTCACACATGCACACACACACACACAAACTCACACACACACACACACAGAGTCTGTTTAGGTACTTAGAACGTCTTCCAAGAATATTTCCCAAACATTGTGTGTGTGAGTCTTAGGTTTTCATTTTGGGTTCTTTCCTCTGATTTTGTATTTCCTAAAATATTGCCATAAGCAGTAGCACTCCACGGAGTTGGCTTCTCTCTGCTGCGGCACATCCTCTGCCATAGACTGAATGTTTGCCCCCAAACTCATAGGATTGAAGCTTAATCCTAATGTGATGGGGTCAGCAGGTGGGGCTTTGGGGAGGTGAGTAGGTCACGAGGGTGGAGTGCCCATGAATGGGATTAGTGCCCTTATGAAAGAGACCCCAGAGAGCCCCTTTGCCCACATGAGGACACAATGAGGAGATGGCCGCCTCTGAACCAGAAGTGGGTTCTCCGCAGACACTGAATGTGCTGGTGCCTTGGTCTTGGTCTTCCCAGCCTCCAGAACTGTGGGAAGTCATTTTCGGTTTTTTCCAAGACCCCTCCCCCTCCCAAGTCTATGGTATTCTGTAATAGCAGCCTGAACAGACAGGGACAGTCTCCTTTCCTGGTGTGGAGGCACCTATCTCTCTCGGTTTCCTTCCTGCCTCCCTGGCTGCTCCACTTCTGTGTCCTTGGGTGACTCTCCTTCTTCTCTGGGTCCTATAAATGCAGACTTGTCTGTGGCTCAGGTGCCCAGGTCTGATGCTGCCTATAATCTCCCAAGACAATGTCATGCTTTCTGATGGCTTAAAATGTCTTGTCTGTACTGACAACTTTCAAAGTTATTCATGATTATGCTAATCAATTTAACAATTTTAAAATGATTTTCTAAGCACTGAGCCGGGGGAGGTCCTCTTATAAGCCCAAAATCTTATAGACAGACATTAGTCAAATAATCCTAAATTACATGGAAAATTCCCAGAGTGAAAAGTGCTATAAATGGGAGCTAGTGTTCCCTGAAAACATGAAATTTGGTCATGTGATTCTAAAAATTAGGTCAGGGAAGGCTTTCCTGAGGTAATGATGAATAACGTGGAATCTGCAGGATGAGCCTGAAGACAAGGGAGGGATGACCCCCCTGACCATGGGGGAGGACTCATGCTTGCAAGTACTGTGGACCGGAAGACTGAGCAACACCAGTGGGCCCAGGATGGTGGTGCGACATCTGGCTGGACAGGAATGTAAGGGCCGACCTGCATGGTTGGGTTGTCTGTTGCCATGTTAGGGACGATTTTTCCCTAAGAGCAGTGGCAATAGAGGCCACGGGATATTTTGAGGGGAATGGCAGGAGAGCAGGGCTAATGATGAAATACGGTGTGCCTTTCAGAGAGCCCACTGTGAAGGACACAGAATACGTGAGCAATAATAGATCATCATGGACCAGACAGTTGAGCCTGGGAAGAAATGATAGCAGATAAAAATGAGGTGTAATTGTCAGTTCCTGCTCCCTCTGCCTGAAAGTCCCAACCAGGTCATCAGTGACCGTCTGCTCATCATTCAAGGCTCAGTTCACACATCTGCCCTCAGAAAGCGTCCTCCGGCTGCTTTATAGATTGTCGCTCCCTCTCCTTCAGACAGTGTTACAGGACCCTTGCTTTTGAATTTTTCACTCATCGTGTTGACCGTGATCTGAATTTCCAATGTGTTTATGGTTTCTGTCGCGCATCTTTCTCTCCTCCCTGGAATGTCACCTCCAGGAGGGCAGAGCTTGTTTTCCTTCGTGCCTGGCTGTATCCCGCTGCTCAGAGAACACCCAGGACGCGGTGGATTCAGGTGTGGGAGTCCTGCTCCAGGCCCACAGTATTGGGTCTTAGATGACACCGTGTTCCAGTTTCAATCAACTTGCTGAGCAGAACAACCAGGAAAGAGAGGTGAGAAGCTGGTATGTTACCACCTTCCCACTGTGCTTCTATTTCTGGGCTTGCCAGGGCGGCCCCCTGACATGATCTGTGGCAGGTGCTCTGTGTCTTGCAGGAGGTGAGTCCTCCGAAGCTGCTGGATGCTGGAACATCTCACTCTTGCTGATTAAATCGTGCAGCCCGCAGAGAGCCCCGCTGTCTCTGGCAAGTGCTTTCTGAAAATAAAACAGGGAAGCAGAGCTCAAGCAGAGCCGGGGGGAAGAAAGATGCTCTGCTGTCCTGTGACGCGGGAGAAAGAAAACCCCAGCAAGTCCCGGATAAACGACAAGAGAGAGAGTTGTTCTGATTTTCCCTCGGGGAATATTCAACAGATGAATTTGCCTGTTTTTTCCTCTCCTAAACAGTCAACCGACCTCGAGGGAAGCAGTAAGGCCTTCCCTCTTCTGCCGGGATCTGCTCCTCTGGGAGCCTGTACTTTCCTCAAACACATCAAAGATTTTGTTTGACATTTTTCCTGAGGCCTTTTCTTTGTTGTCATTAGAAATTACCCTTAAATATTAGAAGATAAAGGAGCATCTAATGAAATACTGAAGTTTTGCTAGTTTGAAAGCCAAGTCTGTAAAATTTTACTTATTCAATTGCATAAGAAATATGAAAATGAACTGATCCATACGGAGAACTAATCTGTGGTGAACAAGATCAGGGCAGTGGGCCTAGTGGGGCTGGTGCCGGCGATGGAAGGGGACACGAGGGAACTTTCTGGAAGGATGTAAAGTCCTGTATCTTGATAGGGATTTTGGTTATACGGGTGTACGCATTTGTCAAAACATCAAATGGTCCTCTTCAGATTTGTGCCTTTCATTCTCTGTAACTTTTACCACAAACAATACTGAACAGATAACCAATATTGAACTCAAGTCAACGATGGGCCGGCCACAGCACTTAGTGGGCAAGGGAAGTGATGTCTGAAACTTATTTTGAAATGCATCCAAAAATGTGCTGTACTGAAGGAGGGGCAGAGGGAAGGATGGATGGACAGACAAGCCCACAAGCCAGTGTAGCAAAGTGTTAACAGTAGAACCTGAGTGGTGGTTACAGAAGTTGCACCCTGTAGTTCTTTCAATCTTTCTGTGTTTGAACATTTTCAAATAAAATGATCGGAAAAAAATGAACTGGTTAGAGTTCTGTCAAATGACCATTTCCTGTCCATGTTAACTGTCTCTTTCCTTCTGAGAAATGTAGGATTATTATTACAAAAAGACCTGGACCTTGAATGCGTCTGCTGCCCCAAATCCAGTCGCAGGCCGACAAGGGCAGGGGTGGTATATTACCGCAAAGGGACATCATCGCAATCTAATCTACAGCAGCGGGTTTGAATGCCAGCGCTGTGGCGGATACTGAGTTAATCCCATCTTCATCCCAATCCTGAGCTTTCCCTCACTTAAATGCAGGTTCTGCAGCACCGTCTTCGGGTTCTGACCCAGTGCTTTATTTTAACGAGGGTATATTCCAAAGAATCATGCAAATGTCTGGCAATACATTCCAAGAAATGCTTTTGGCTGTTTCTCCAATTTTACAGATTCATTTATGCAGTACATAAGTATCACATTTGCAATTAAGCGTAATGAAATTTTTCAGCAGCAGAGCATATATTAACAAAGATGCTTGCATGCATAGAATTACTATGTAGACAGTCAAATGCATGAATATAATTCATGTTTATAATTTCATGTTTGTGGCTCTGATTGGCCTAGAGTAGCCCTAATAACCCACCCTTCCCACCCGTCTTACCATGATGGCTGTTCTCCCAGTGAAAGGACTTACTGTCGGAACCCAGGCTCTCCCTGTCCCTGGTTTCAGCCACAACATGTGCAGGGTGCCTGCCGAGGAGCGGCAGCGAACCTGAGCCCGGATGGAGAGAATGTCTTCGCCAATGTCTGAGCTAAGGTGTCTGGAACGAGAAACCAGGAATGACCCCACAATGTGAGAAAGCCTAGAACCCCATCCTGCTGGCGTGGTGATGCCGTTGGTGTCAGCAGCCTTGTTTCCTGCTGGGAAGGAGTGGTTAACCCCACAGCGAGGCATGCCAGACTCCACACAGACCCCAGAAGGATGCTCCAATAGTCAGCACCCTCTGAATACAATCGGTGGAGGCAAGGACAGCTTCATGGGCTTCCAAAGGGGCCCCCATTCTCAGGAGGGTCCCCATGCTTGGTTTAATGCACTGCTGTCATTGGTTGAAATTATTAACAATTTTATCTTTGAACTTGTGCTTTTTAAATGAAGTGTGGACAACAGGGCAGCGTGAGCAGAGGAGATACGCTGGGTGGTAGCACGTCCGTGCACACGCTAAGGCCCATGGCAGCTGACCCCGCTGCCCAGCACACACCATGCATGCCTGGGACAGTCCAGGGCATCGTGGGCCCAGGGCACGGCGGGGCTGGGACGTGGGCTCCTGTGGCTGGCGCTAATGTGGCAGTGGCAGCGGCAGCAGCAGACGCCGTGGGAGAGAGGAGGGCTGCTCATGGGGCCAGCGCCTGGACCCAGAACAGGCACTTCCAGAGCTCGGGCTGCAGATTTGTTCAGGAAATTATTACAGGTCAAACGTGCCCGCGTGGACATTGTTCTAGGGCATTCCAGGGAGTCAGGAGATTCCTCCTAAGGGTTTAGAATCTGTAGTTCGGAAAGTGGTTGCAAATATCCACAGTCCGAGTAATAGAAACGGAAATTAAATTTAAAGATGTTGATATTGAATAGAAAACTACTTTCAGAAGAAGCTTCTGATGGACCAATTAGGAATGAGCACAATTTTAGAATTGTTTTTTCTTGTAACTGAAAATACAGTGACAGGGCGCACAAACGGGCATCTGAAATACGTACAAATCATGAAGCGACTTGGGCTTTCTTGTACAACTGCCGGGGCTTCTGGAAAATATTAAAATGCATTGAATTTACATTTAAAATTAAATTCAGAATTGCATGAAACAGATTTGTGTGGAAGGTTAAACCTTTTTAGAAAATCCGTTTGGCGAGAATCACCAGCCCTAGCTGCACTGAAATATGTGTGTGAGATCATTTATCAGAAACTTACCCCAATGTTGCCAAGGCCTATACGACACCCTTAACAGCCCCAGTAACGTTTCCGTTAGCAAAAGATCCTTCTCAAATTTAAACAACGATAAGAAATTAGTGCATTTTCCAATAGCAACTCACTTTGTTTTCAATTATGTCAACTGTAAATAAGTTAATAGAACCATCGATTTTGATCAGATAATAAATGCATTTCAGAAAAATAAGCCAGAAAAATCTTATGATCAACCAAGATCTCACGTTAACAGAATATTGCTATTTATTGTGTTAAATTATGAGGCTGTTGCATATATATACATATGTATACACATATACATAGACCTTTTGGGAGAGGAGACTTGTAAGTAAGTTTTTGTTGCGACTTGTGTGTCACTGTTGTCCCCTGTGATGGTTAATTTCATGCGTCAATTTGACTGGGCCATGGGTGCCCAGACGTTTGGTTAAACGTAATTCATTCCTCTTCCAGGCCTGTCTTTGTCCATCCTGCACCCGTCTGTGGCAACAGGAATGGGCACAGGTGATTGGATCCAAGGCGACCCTCAGTACAGCCTCTGGGGAGGGTCCCGGCTCTGGACTGAGCCATTGGCTGAGGTGCCGCCTGTGACCATTAGTGACCATTAGTGAGGGTGGACAGGGCTGCTTGCTCTCTGCCTCACCCAGGACCCTGTCCTGCTGGGCCCTCTGCAGAGCTGACAAGCCTATTTTATGAGAGATCTTTGGACGTCGCAGTCAACAGGTCCCCAGCTAGCCATGAGCCTTGGCTCTTGCACATCCTTATACAAGAGTGGTTCTCAAAGTGGGTGCCCAGACCAGCAGTGTCACTTGGAACTTATTAGAAAACCAGATCCTTGGGCCCCACTTCAGACCTGCTGAGTCAGAAACTCTGACTTGGGGGACCCTGCAAGTGTGCTCTAGCAAGCCCTCCAAGGGGCTCTGATGCACACAAAGCTCGAGAACCACTGAGGTACACTCCCCCGTTTGCCGTCCACACTGGAGTCCCGTGTCAGCTCTGCAGCTGTCAAAACGACATCCCCAATAGCCAAGACGCCAGCTCCCTGGCTTCCCCAAGCTCTCCCCACGGGAACTCAGTGCTGGTGGGATCAGCCCTCATTTAGCCTCCAGAAAGGAGGCTCTGTGACCAACAAGAAGCCCTTAAATATACCTGGGGCAGGCTTTCCTGCCTGCTGTGTTTATTCGGCAAAACAATGGCACGGATCCATGGGCGAATCCTCCCGAAAGTCTCTGATAAACTCTGGGACAGACTAAGGGCACAGGGCGTTGGTGTGCTGTGCGCCTTTCCTTAGGATGGGATAATCCTCACACATCGCACTTTACAGGCTTCCTAACATCCACCCACGACTGCGGTGTGGTTTGGAGTTCTTTGACGTGATGGCCAACCTCAGAGGGAAAACTTCCGGGAGGCCCTTTACAGCAATGGTGGGCGTATCACTCCTTCTGAGGATGCTCCCGCTCATGAAGGAGAACCCAACAGTCAGTTTATAGTTGTCTTTTAGTCTCTCCTTCTATTGCCAGAAGCTCAGAGAACTGGAAGCTTTTGGAGGATTTCTCCCTGCAGGGGCCTTTGGCTGCAGAATCATGCACAGCCCACCCTGAGGAGGCTTCCCTGCCCGGTACACTCACATGAATGCCTGTGTCAGCATAAAAGTGGCTAGATGGACACCCTGAGAGGAGAACAGCCAGAGGATGCTTGCTCCAGTCCGTGCTTTCTCCAGAAACAGCACCATAGTGGGGGCTCCGGCTTCTTCTTCAGACGTTGCAGGCTTACACAATGCACCCTAATAGGGTGGTGATATAATGACAAGGAGGACCCCTGCAAGCTTGCAAAGGGGTGAGGGCCACAGACTGTCCAGAGACAGACTGAAAATTGGCAGCAACTTGAGGTTCCACTGTCCAACGTGCCCTAATGAGGCTTTTTCTTAATCTTAGTGGCCTGTGTTCCTGCAGCCTCACCATCCTAGTCTTGAGAGAGCCTGGAGCTGCTCATGGCCACTGGGGTGGGTATCAGAGCCTGCCCTGGGGACAAGCCTTGTTCAATGGGGGCTGTGCTTCCTACTCTGTAGCCCCCAGTTCCAGCACTCCTGAATTTCCAGCCAGGAGGAATTATACCATTGAGGAGGGTGTGAGTTAGCCAAGAGCACCCAGCCCACCACAGGGAGGGATGGGGATGTGGGGAACCTCCATGTCCAGTGCCTCTGGAGCACTTCCCTGGTTTTCAACTCTGTCTCTGTGGTCATGTCTGCACTGCCGACCATAGCCCAGACATCAGCCTACGACATGCTACACATCCATGGTGTTGGTATCAATGGCTTTCTCCTCTAAGCTCAAGTTAACCACAGAGGCAGGGAAATCCTGTTGGTCTGAAGGAGTGAGCCTGCAGCCTGATGCTGGTCAAGACAGATTGGTAGGAAATCCCCCCAGTCAAGACACGCTTGGGCCCCATACTCCAGGATCGTGGGTGGTGGCCTCCACTGCCCTGGCCCATAGCTGCCAGGTGGCCAAGAATGTGGCAAATGCCTCTTAGGCTCCCTCTGCCCTCCCCAAGCTGTACTCTAAAAGGAGAACCATCACACGGCAAGCAGGAGCTTCACCCCTGGTCTTTAGCCAAGTTCCTACAGCTTTGGAGAATTCTGCCTTGCTCCCAGCCTCTGAGCTCCTCCTCCATCCTGTGCTCAGCTTCCCCTCCAACTTCTCCTCCCGTCCAAGCCCCAGGGGAAACCCACATAGGCAGCCCAAGCCTTTGGTACTTGGTGGTATGGAGCAAGGCTGACCCTCTGACCATAGTTTGAGAGTGGCCACCACTGAGTCCAGGGCCAGCCTGAGTCCTTCTATCAGCTCTGCCAGGGTATGGCTGGCCACATATTTCTCTTTCTGTGTTCTCTGTAGGTCACTGTGGGATTATAAACCATGCTTTGGGGGCTGTGCTCCCCTCACGCTTTCTCGTGGACCCTCACATGGAAATTGGCTTAGTACTCACTGTCATGCATAGTCCCAACGCCCTTTCTCAGCTGTGAAAACACCTTCTGTAGTCCCCCGTTACCCAGCACCTCCAGGAGGGACTCACGACTCTTCTGTCCTTTCCTCCCACCCCACAGTCTCTCCCAGAGGGAACATCCACGCATCATTATTGCTCCTCCGGGGATGTCATTATTGCTCTTCTTAACTCTGTAGACATCCTTATCAGCTCCATAGACCATCCCTCAGTCTGGGAGCAGATCGCTAACGCACCACCCTTCTGTAGTCCCGGGGGAAAGGCCACCATCTCCTGCAAGGGAACCCTAACCCCAGCCCAGAGCTCAGGGTCTTCAGGGAGGGGGACCACCGTGGACTGGCGTCAAAGCAGATTATTCCAGACACAGCCAGCCGTTGCACTTCCCCAGTTAACCTGTGCTTAGCGTCTTTTGTTGGTGATGGTGCAGCAAGCGTCTCTCTCTGCCTTGCATTCTCTTGCTGGGGAATCCGTTCTGTTATTCTTTGCTGTGTGCAAGGCTGGGGGGCTTTCCCGTCACACAAACAGTGGGCACGTTTCTAACAACGGGATGCAGAGGCTCAGTAGAAAGCCCGTAAAGATAATTATGCCCTCCAGGCCAGGGTCACAGAGCCCTGCTCAGATTCACGAGGGGCTTGGGAATTTCCTCAATAAAAACTGATGTCTTTCTGACCGGAGGAAGCAGGAGAGTCTGTGCGCTGTTGGCACGCAGATGATTTAGGGCAAGAAAGAGATCCAGATACCAGAACCAGCGCAGCTCAACTTCTGCCGGATCGATTGGAAGTTTTCCTCTAATTAATTGCCATGACTTGGAGCACAAGAGTCAGATAAAACATGTTGGTAGAAAAACCACGCTTTAGTGATAATTAAGTGAGAAGAATTTTAACACGTTACAAATCAGAGACTGAAAAGGCCAGAGCAGGGCCTGCTGAGTCCTGGTGAACACATGTCTGCAGACGAAATATCGGTGCAAATAATCCATAATCAATCTATAAATCAAAATTAGGGTGAGTTTATTGTGAGCCAGACCTAAGGACCATATAGCCCAAGAAAGAAGTCTTCCAAAGAAGTGGGGTGTACAGAGCGGGCATGTACTGTCTTGGAACAAAGAGCATACATCACATATGACAGGAATATCTGTTTTACTCTAGTCACGAGAGGCTTTGCTGGCACCGCATGTCCACGGTCACAAGGTGAGCACAGCAGGTCAGTGGTCCCCAGGTCAGTGGTCACAAGGTGAGCTCAGCAGGTCGGTAAGTAATCCTTACTTTCTGCGAAGAGATGCTTGCCCTTAAAGAAATGCTGATATGGGGAGAGGCAACATCCCCGGGCTTAAGAACATCATTCTCAGCTTTGGGACATTGTAAACATTTAAAGCAGATGTAAAATGCATACTCAACAGGCCACATCTGGCCTTTCTGGAAAAGCCAGATCAGGCCAAATTAGTTTCAAACCAAATGGCTTCCTGATATATATTCTGATATACACTATTGCTGGTCATTTATTCATCTACCTGGTGGAGGGAGGGGCCACTCCAACAACGTAGAAATCATCGGCAAGAAGTGATTCTCTGTGTCTCTCCTTGGGCCATTCCATTTTGCTTGTCACTGTTTCCTGATGGATTATAGTCAATGATTTTCATGATACTTAAAGCAAATGAAGGTTTTCCCTCTAGATAAAATACTACCCAGAGTCTTTACATATAAAGACACAAAACAGGGCTGCTGCTGGAGGCAGAAAGGGGGCCAGGCTAGGGGCTGCGGGGTCTGGATCTGCCCCGGACCCATGGAGCAACCCCTGGGACAAAAGAGGTGGGGTGTGTGGGTGTGTGCGTGGGTGTATGTGTGTGTGCGTGTGCATGTATGTGTGTTGGGTGCATGTGTGTGTTTGCAAGTGTGTATTGTGTGTAGAAATTCTAGAACAAAATTTCATTAGCTACTAAGCCTAACAAAAATTTCTGCCTGGGGTGAGATCGCGTCTTACACAGGAGCTCTGCTTTACAGTCAGCATAAAGGAAAATCGTGCACGGTCATATGTTGCTTAACGACGGGGATACGTTCTTAGAAATGTGTTGTTGGGCGATTTTATTGTTGTGTGAACCTCACAGAGTGCATAAACCTAGCCTACATAAACCATAAACCTACAGAAACCATAGCCTACAACACAACACACGTAGGCTACATCGTACTATCGTATTGGACCACGGTTTGATGTGGTCTGTCGTGGACAGAGATGTTGTTACGCGGTGCAGGACTATATAACCAAAATTACACAGGAGGGATTCACTTCTTGGGAAAAGGGGAAACTGGAAATTCAGATACATTCTCTCGACCGGGTCCTCAAAGCTGTTTTCTTCTTTTCTACGTTTGAACAGCTCAGTTTCTTCCTTTGAATATCAGTAATTACCGTGTGTGTTTTTAGGAGCCATGTTAAGAGAAAATCATACATTTTAAAATTGTAGAAGAAAAGAATTTTTTTTCCTCTACTCCCCTAAGCTTCTTCAGCTGGGGCCCCGCAAATTAGACTGACAAAAGACAGATCAACAAGAGAAGAACACACAGTTTACGAACGTGTGCATCACACAGACGTGTGGGGGCAGGCATTGATGAGTAGATGAAAGGGTGGCTAGAATGGGCTGGTACAGCATCTTAACGAAGAACAGCAAATCTGTAGAGAAGTGCCAAGACACAGGCAAAGGAATTAGGCCTCCAGGGGCAGCAAATTTGGGAAGGTAAATATACTGGGGGAACTAGTGGAAGATAAGGGTTGTTTCAGCAGATTTGTTACGTAGATGCCCCTCCTGCCGTCTCTGGGCTGCTAAGAGTCTCTGGTGAATAAAACTCTGAGCCTGGTTCAGGCAAATGGTGGGGAGGGGTGGGGGGAGCTTTTCTTTTGGTGTCTGCTGTTTCTCAGTTGTCTCTAGCTCAAAATAATCCTTATGCCAAAGTGGTATCTTTTGGAGCGGCATGTTCTGGTCTCCTACAAAATCTAAGATGCCCATTTAACATGGAAGGGTGCTCCTGTCGTGCGAGACTCATGGGAACTGAGAGGTGTAAGGGGCGGACTCACATCTCAGTCTCAAGCTCTTCCCGGGTCAGGCGTTCCGGGTAGGATGGGCAGAGCAGGCCTGCTAAGTCACTCTCTGCTCCCCCTGGGTTTAGCTATCGTGCAATTTTCGTTGAATTCACAAACACTAACTTCACATGTGCCTCTGCTTATTAATCGGTGGCATATCCTGGCAACTTTGGGGACTCTCAATTTAATTCACTATTTTTAAACATGACTGCACCCATAGAAGTTCCACTCCACAGCTCCTGGGCATGAAACAGGGATTCAGAGATTCCAAGGAGAGCTGATTTACAGCATCTTGCAGTCGGCTTTCAAATGTGCATAACTCATACTGAGAAGGAAGCGCACAAACTAGAAAAAAAAATTCTGGTTCAACACTTCTGAGTAAAACATTTGCCCTGGAGCTCTTCAAAGGCAGTTGGAATCTGCGAGTCCATATTCCTCGTCTTCCTTATTTATCACAGGCCTTCTGCGGGGCCCTTGGACGACGGGCAGTTAAGAAGTTCATATTCCAACCAGCGTCCTGGGTGCTCAGCACAGAGGCTCAGAGGACCCTCAGCGGCTGATGACTCTGCAGCAGCTTTGGCCTGTGGTTACCCTGGCGTCTGATCCAGAGGAAGAGATGACAGCGTTGATCTCTTTGCATTTCCAAAGCAGAAGAGGCGATATCTTGCAGGATTTCATTGAAATTATGTCTGACAAGCTCTTCTTCAGGTTTTCCTGAATCAAAGAAGAACAAAGCTGAGCTGTGCGTTTCCCGTCTAAGCAGCGATGTCGTGGGGCCTTGCAAGGCCATTGGTACAAGATGTGAACCTGCAGAGGGGCTGGGTGTGACCGGGCTTTGCAGCTCCCTTGAAAAGCAGGCCGCTGAATTCCATGACTAGCTACAAATGAACTAACACATGGTGCTTCGGACCCCGCTTTCACACTTAGTTAACCAAACTGAGTTAGCAGAACTAGGCAAGTGCTCTTGCTGCACTGATCTGGATACCACCTTGCATCCTTCCTCTGTATCTAGAACAGCGCCTGGCCTCACACCAGCCCCACCTGCACAGGCTCTAGAGAGGTATGGTGCACCCACTTTCCATCACTAGATTCCATCAACCTCGTGTTACTCAGAGCAGCTGAAACCCCTGTGACCCCCTGGGGGATTGGAGTGGAAGCTGCTGTATTCTCAATGGAGCAAGCATCCTGCGGGCCGATGCATGAGTTGAACCGAGGGGATGAGGATGTCCCCAACAACAAAAGCTGGTTTGTCAGACACATACGCCTCTGAATATACACTGAGAAATTGGAGGTATCCATTTGGCTTTAAATATCCATTCTTATTTCCCCGAGTATCAGCACCATATTTCCAGGAGGTGGCACGGCTTTACAATTTCTTGCCTTGAGAACTTCGGCCTAGAAGGGAGGCAGCCTTTGGCTACATATTATGGGCACGCATCTCAGTCACAGGGGAGATAATGCATGCAAGGCATTCTGAACATAAACCAGGGAGGGAGCCATCAGCTGAGAAGCAGAGAGGGGCCTGGGAACTCTCTAGCATCAACAGTGCTTGCAGTTTCTTCTGCATCTCTTGGGAGAGATGAGATCTCAGAGACGCTGACACCGTGGTGGGCTTAGGGAGTCAGGGCACTAGGAATGGGGTTGCCAGGCTCAGCAAAGATTACAATGGTCACAAATATCACACACACATGAGCTCTGGGATTTAACTGACTGCTGAGAGCTCTCACAATGCCGATGCCAGTAGCACGGCGATACTTGGGAAGTGAGCAGCCCTTTCCTCATTTGCAAGGACCCAGGGAACCTCCAGGATTCTCATGTGTCTCCTGGGAAAGGCCATGAGGACGGACCCCACGTGTTATGGATGTAGGATTTTCTCATGAGACTGCTGGGACTTGCTGTTAGAATGCAAGCTGACGTAAGCAGTAAAAAGAAGAGGCTTTGTCTTGCCCATCTGAGTTAGACACTGAGACTCGTGTCCGCCTCACCATTTTTTTAAGATCCACTCTTTTTGGCAGTCAGATAATTCTCTTTAACCTCTCCATCTCCAAAAGCTTCCCCTTAGCATCAGCACACAAATGGTTTCTGGTGCATGTTATCAGGTATTTTCTAACTTTAGTTGATGCTCTTTCTAAACCAGACTGGTGTTGAATTGCTCTTCTATCAGAAACTAAGCCACAGAGTTAGGACCCAGGAAGGAACTGGTTTAAAATAACCCAAAGCCTGTCTGATGTTGCAGCAGCCCAGGGCGCTTCGGGCGCCACGGGTGCACAGCCTAGACCCTTGATTTCGCAAAGGATAACGGGCTTCTATAAAAGGGCCCTAGCTGAATCTCTCATTCTTTTGATAAACACCTACATGAAGGAAAAATGTTAAATTATGAGTGACTGTTGGGTGTAGAACTTCTAATTTCCTAACAGGGCAGAGAGAGGAGAAATGAGGACAAGGAAGGATACGGAAGATACGTTCCCTGGAAGTGAGGCCAGGAAGCAGAGTACTTAGAAAAGGACAGGAGACGGCAATGGACAACATCCTTATGTCCTCATTTTGCAACAACCAACACAGTCACCAGATTCTCTTAAAGAGGACCAGTCAGTTCATGCGAACAGTCACTGGTGTATCCCTCCACAATAACTCTTCACCACCTATGATTTCGAGTCCTACAAACCTCATCATCATAACCATTTTAGTCATCACCACCAACGATGCGTTAGCTTCTGGATGATAAGCATTGACGGGGCAGGCATTGTCTTGTAACTATTTGGTTAGAATCAAAAATGTCTTCTTAAAGAGGGAGGGTATTCCACCTTCATTATTAATAAATACAACCATCTTCTCCTTTATTTCACTGTAACCAGGGACTTAGAAATAAGACATCTTATCAGTTCTATATAAAGTGTTCCTCAACATTGTTGAATTGGATGGTAAGATCGCCCTCTGAAATTTAAATCTGAAATCAACACATGTTGAATGAGAGCCGTGGAATTTCTTTTAACTGTTGTTATTATTTTTAACATTTTATTATTGTTGTATTTAAGAAATATTTCAAACATAAAAGAAAATGCATAAAATAGTAGATCTCTAGTAATTATTACTAAATATTAACTATTATTAAATAGTAGTCTCAGATAATTTCTTTCATTCATCCGTTCTTTTCTTTCTTTTACCGCATTTCTAACGTCCAAACTGATAACTCCAGGGCAAACATTTATATTTAGCACATGTGATATCATAAGATTGACTTCTTATCATTTTTTAACAAATATAATTTTACAAAATATTAATTTAATACAGAAAGGCCCACTTGCCCGTCTCCCATGTATGGAAGCCCTGCAGAAACTGGTAACAGGGAGAGAAAGCAGAGGTCACAGTGCCGGGACAGACGAGACCGTGCCAGCTGTGAACGTCGAGTTTGCAGACAGTTCCCATCTATCGGAAGCTTGCCATCGGAGGGCGGACTCAAGAACATTCAAGACAATGTGGGGAGAGGCAAGGAGTCCACGAGGAGGGAACGGGAATTCAGACGGGAGGAGACTATTTCTATCTGGAGGAGCCAAGGACGGCTCTGTGACGGTGCTCTTGATATCTGGGTAGGGATAAGCTTGCAGAGGGGCCGGAAGGGCCATGCTGGGGAGAGGAACCGAATGGACACCTGGAGGCTGCTGAGGCACCATCTCTCCTGGTATTCCCACCTTCTCCAGAATCTGAGCTTGCCTTGTGTTCTGCTTTAACCACTAGAATGTGGCAAAAATGACACGGCGCCAGTTCCAGCTCTAAGCCTTAAGCCACCGCTTTAGGGCGCTGCCTGAAGCCAGGCAGCACGAAGAGATGCAACCATGTTGCTGTAAGGAAGCCCAGGCACGCCACGTGGAGAGGCGCACGGGAGAGAGTCAGGCACCCAGCCAAGAGAGAGCACCGAGGCAGCAGGTGGGGGGTCCTGGTCAGGCGGCGCCCACCAGTCTGCAGCCTTGCCAGCTTCCTCAGCTGATGCCCCACGAAGCAGAGAACTACTCGCTTTGTGCCCTGTTTGGGCTCCTGATCTGCAGAATTGAGAGCAAATAGAGTGGTTGCTGTTTAGGGGTGGTCTGTCAGGCAGCAACGGAGACCTGGAACAACATCAGGGCAGGTAAGGAGCAGCGGATGCTTGAGCTTGGCTGGAAAGACCTCCTGGCAGGAGGGGGAGCCTGAAACGCAGAGGGTGCTAAAAATGTGGACATTAGCCTGAATACAGGGTATGCAAGGTGCAGGCTGCTTCTTGATGCTTCTACAGATACTTTAGGTGAAAAGTGGTGCTTTCTTATACAAATAGAAGCTGACCACCAGGAATTCCAAGCAGCGGATGCCAGTGAAACCGTGCCAATGGCCTTGGGGTGATGTCTTGCTTGCAGAGTTCCTCGGAGCCCCTCCCAGCACCGCAGGACCAGCTAAGCTCCCATGCGCATGGCTGTAAGTCTGGGAGAAAACAGCCTCAGACTTGCCAGAGCTGAGTCACAGGCACCAATTTCTGCTGTTTTATGGTGATGTGGGTGGCAAGAGGCTGTGTACCGACAGATGTCATCTCAGAAGGGCCTCCAGGTGACAAGCAATTACCAGACACATGCTAAGGAGCAAATGGGAGTCTCAGGGAAGAAAGGTGTTCCTTGGGCTTTCTTTCACTAAGAGGCACACGATTTGGGAACTGGCAGGGAGAGAGATGGGAGATTTCTTTTGGGAGTTCCACACTGAGCACAGGGGCCTCAAACGAGGACTTCAGAACTAGAGATTCTTGCCGTGGGAGCGTGGATTCATCATAGGGGCTGTCACCATACCCCACCATTAGAACGAGACAAATGGCTTTCTGAGCCCGTGCAGCTCTGTGTGTGTGCATCTAAATCACATGTATGCAAGTCCAGGGGTAATGTTATCTGTAATCTCTACCACCCCACCCCGCCCCGCCCAGCGGCTTGTCTTGCTAATCCAAATGTCCAGACAACTTGCTCAGAGGGGAGAACATCTGTTCAGGGCAGGCCCCCCATATCAACCCGCTCAGCTCCTCTCTCCAGAGAAAAACTTAAACCCTTCAAGTGGAGCCTTTTTATTAACGTGGTTTTCAGTCTCAAGACAGAAAGGACTAGATTTCGTACATTTCCTGGTGACCCAGCTACTGACACACAGAAGGGGCCTTGTACCAGCCGGCCTTCGGGACGTGTCAGAGAAATAAGCCCTCAGCCAGGACCCAGCCCAGGAGCTGAATTTTATCCAGACTGTGGCAACAAACATCAGTGACTATTCACTCGAAGCCAGATGTTTCTTTTTAATTTAAAAATGCAACTGGTAAAAACACATGGTATTCTTCAATGCACTATAGGTACACTCATATTTTGGAAACTTTTAAAACTATGGACAAAGAGAACCCAAGCCAACCTCAGCATATTTATTACATCTCAGGGGAAAGTGAGAAGAATGGAGTAAGTTCACCAAATTTTAATTTTGAGAGGATTTCTCAAACATCGCAAATCCTGTTATTGACAAGTCTGATCTTTGCCTAATGCTGGTATGAGCCCACCTGACTGCATTCCTGTGATGTTACATTACGTCTGGGGAGGAGGAGATAGACTTCGGGTGAGTGGAGAAGCTGAGGAGACAGCGCAGCCTCAAAGAAGTGATACTGAGACAGCAAAGAACAGAGGACCAGGACCCCGGCCCTGCCTGTCGGGGAGAAGATGCTGTGGGGGTCGGGAAAATGCTGGTGGCTGTGTTCCAGCAGGAGGCCCCACCTCATGCTCCCTGAATCTTAGGGTGGCTGAGAATGCCTCTGGCATGTTTGGGTATCCTTCTCTAGTGGAGCGTTTCTCAACTTTTTCCCCATTGTCAGCACTGCCCTCCCCCATCCTGACCCAGATCCGAAAGCATGGGCCAAAAGCCGGTTTAGCTATTTTTTGCTTAATCACCACCCTCAAGAAATTTTAATACCACTGATACACCATATATCTGCTTATGTATCACATATGTCTGTGCTTTATACAGAAAAAGAGCAGGATAGATCTTACTCATTTTATTCACTGCAGGGTTAAGAATAGCTAAATAAAATTTTTAAGTTAAAATTTCAAATAAAAATTAGAAGCTATAACATTTAACTTTATTAGCTGGACAGCTTTTAATGTAATTTATTGATTTGTATAAATTATAACGTATCACATTAGTAATATAAACCTGTAATAATAGCAAAGTAATACAAAATTTAAAAATCATTCATATCATTTTGTTCTTATTTTTTCAGGAAAAGTGAAATAATTGAAAAATATTAATTTCTTTAAAAAATTAGTGAAATGAACTTTTAACTTTTGTTTGATATGGGACCATAACGTCTAACCATCATTCAGATATTACCAGTTTTTTCTTTCAGTGCTTGACATAATTAATAGTGAGCTGAATAATACTTTTAGAATTAAATGATAAAATATGAACTCTTTTACCTCATTCTCGAAGGTGAGGTCACATGTAAGATCACTGAGCTCAAACAAACACCGTCCACAGGCAGCCAGTGGGCACGCCGCCTCCGCCACGGGACCTGGGCTGAACAGCTGATGGAGAGCAAGCCCTCCGCCCACAGCCGTCTGTTCACAGCCTTGTCGGCGACTTTCATACGTTCTGGCCAATGCCATTCACTTAGTGTCAACGCTGCTCGTGTGACAGCCAAGAAAACCCAATGAGAGAAATTCAGTTCTCAGGAATAAGATTTTGCTGGGTAAAGTTGAGCTTTGAATGGCCATAAATAGTTGTAATAGCTAAGAATTTTTTCTCTCAAAGAACCAAGTCCCCTCCCCACCTGGGACTGACATTGGCCTTATTGAAAACACACACTGTAGTCATATCTGCTTTATAAAACTTCAGTATTTGAGTTACTGTTTATATTTTTCAAATAATTATATGATCACCGTTCTTGGGTCAAAAGAAAGATTATTTGAATGTTTTATATTTTTACTATGTCATAAAACAAAAAGAAATAAACAACATACCTATTTGATATGTTTACTTTAAAAAAAAAAAACCCTGTGATCTTGGATGGAATCACCATCTGAATTACAATCTATTGATTTAAAAAATAAATCTTCACCTTTATTTGGAGTTGCCCCCTGTTCTGTAAGAAGCCTGGACCATAACATTGAACGGTTCCACCCTGAACAGCTAAACCCCAAGGTCTCCTAGAATCCAGACCCTTGGTCCTCCCCGCTTAAGCTCCTTATTCTCTCTACCCTTCTGCCCTGCAGCCCCCGGGCAATCACAGTGCCTCTCCAGCTTGAACTCCTTGGTTAAATTCTTGACCTCACCTTGCCCCAGAATCCTCGACAACTTCAGGACCTTGTTTTCCCCTGGGCTCAACTCTGCAAATCCTAATTTGACACCAGTGCTGTCAGCTGTTGCCTCCTAGCAGCTGACAAAATTTCGTGACTCTTCTGATGGGTGCTAACGTAAATTTGGAGTTTCCACACATGGTAGGGGCCTCAAAGTTCTAGTCAATCCCTTGTGAATTATTATAAAACTTCTTCACTCTAAAAATATCCTATTATAAATGCACACATGCATGACCTTATTTGATCTTGGCTACAACCTGTGAGACAGATACAATTTTGTTTGTAATTTACAAATATGGAGACCGGAACACAGAAAGGTTAAGTGATTTACCCAAGGCCACACAGCAAGTAAATGCCCAAGCAAGACTGGAATCCAGGAGGGCTATGCATTTTACCTATGCCATCTATCTAGGTGATGTTTGCAAGACTTCTAAGTAAGTGATCAACCTATGCAATGATTTATTTCTTAGAGGATTTAGTTATGCACTGCCTGGAAGGCAATGGAAAAATGACAAGGAGAATTAGGGCTTTTGAGTTCTGGTGGTTTTGACCCCTATCTTTTTTCCTTTTTCTTAAAAACCTGTCGTTAGCTTTTAAAATCTTATATTTTCGTAGAACCTAGATTCTGTATAGGAGTTTTGGAAAATGAAAACAATGAAAGTCTTTGAAAAGGAGTTCAGCCCAGGTGTTCCATCTGGGTCAGGCGAAAAATTGGACTCTGACATCCTCATTCCCCACGAGGACAGGAAACGGTGAGTCGGGGATCTGGCCAGGAATGAGCTCTTGTTAGAACAGAGGGAGGTGTTTCTTGGTCTGCTTCCTTGGGACCCTGGTTTCTGATTAACAGAAACTTGGGTCCCCACTAGCACCATAAAGTGTTGTTGAAGTTTTGTTTTTCGGATAATGAATTTGCAGGCTTGGGGCTTCCAGGAGAGCTGCTCTGACCTTGATAAATTGTCTGACACGTTGCTAAATATGAAGGAGTGCCTGGCTAAACTGGCACTCGATTTTCACCATTATTCAGAACCAGCCTGCTGAGTGGGGAGAAGCAGTTAGTGGTGAAGCCCAGGCTCCCTGCTGGTCAGTGGACGCCACACTGAAGTCCGGTCCTAGTGCCGAGCACGGATCCAGGGCAGATCACACGATCACACGAGAACACCGTCACCCGACAGAGAGTCGGATAGCTTCCCACCGGCCTTCAAACGTTATTTAGAAAAAATACGGCAGAGCGAGTATTCTGTTCTGCAAGGTTTGGAGAGTTTGACGGAAATAATCAGTGATTCAAAGACACTCTCACACAAATGGACGAGTAGATTTTCCCCGACGTTACAACTTCCCTTCCACCCTCCAGATACGTCCGTAAGTCCACTGCATGCACATCTTATTCATACAGATGAACTATATACATATAAATGCAAGTGTACACATGTCGTAAACATGTGCACATTGTCTACAGTCAGATTGAAAGGCAGGAAAAAGAGAACATATTATAATAAAACAGGTCAAGGATAAAAGCTGAATATAATTTTTCTGTGACTATGAAAACAACATAGCCTTGTGGAGTCCCTGTTTCCTCTTCTTTATTGTCATTGCTATCACTCCTCCCTGTGTGTTTTTTCTCCAGCTTTTCCTGGATTGCCAAGATTCTCAGGACTAGCATCCCCTCCCCGTAAGGAAAGGAATGAGCTACTGGTAGCGCCTCTCTGTGGAATGGCCACATGTGACTTCTGTGCACTTAAATGTGTCTACTGCCACATGCGGGAATGGTGAGTATGTATATTTCATACAAATATGCTCATTGTATTTCATGTAAATATGTGTATTACATATAAATGTGTTCGTTTGTATAGATACATTGGATATATTGGGATAAATGAAATACATTGTTAAAGTTAATTTCACTTGATTCATTTTACTTTTTTAAAAAAATGGGGTCACTAGAAAATTTTAAATTACACATGTGGATCCCATTATATTTCTTTGGAGTGCACTGCTTTAAGGTGTGGCTAACTTCCCCTTTGGGACTGACTGAGGAAGCCCACTTGGTTGCTGGGCGCGATCGCTGCACTGGCTTCCTGTGGAGCAGCCTTCCTTGCACCAACACGTGTTCTCATCTAAGTGTTCTGTCTGTTTCTCTCTTTCCCAGGACAGCTTGGCTTCTTCACAGTTCTCTGGTTGGTTGTTCCCTCGTACACAGATGGAAACAAGGACAAACTCATTCCTTCTTTTAAAGTTCTCTCTTACATTTGCTATTATTAATTCATTTCTTAAATTCCTGACGTTCTTTTCTCAAAAGTAGCCTTTCCTGTTGTGTTATCTCTTCAAACGTTGCTAATTAGTTTTCTTCCAGTCAAAGATATTAAGAATATAAGTCAGTGTGGAAGCAAAAAGAGGAAAGATTTGGACTGATAGTTAATTCATTTACTTATTCAGCGAAGTTTTCTTGGGTCCCTGCTGTGGTCCGGGTACTGTTTTGGGCGTGGTGGACACAGCACGTAATGAAGGAGACAGGAGTCCCTGTCTTTACATTCTGAAGAGGGGAAGCAGGCAATCAATGAGACAAATAAACAAACAACGTCGTAAGTGGATGTGGAGGAAAAAGCAGAGGAGAGGGGTGAGGAGCACCCAGGGAGAGGCGGCAATTGCAAACAAGCGGTCAGAGAAGGGCCTCTTGAGGAGGCTCGTACACCGACCTTAATGGTGGGAGTGGGCCGTGCAGACAGATAGGGAAAGAGCTTGCAGGCAGAGGGAATAGTCAATGCAAACTCTTGAGGCAAGAGACTGCCCGTTTTGTGCAAGGATAGGCAGAGAAACCAGTGTTGCTGCAGTACAGTGACAAGGGGAAGAGAGAACAGAACAGCGAATGGGGCCAAGTGATGCTGAGCCTGGGATAAGTCATCTGTGGTGTTTGATTTACTTGGGGTGAGTTGGGAAGACCATGGAGGGGTTCAAGCAGAGAAGTGACTGTTGAGTCTGAAACTATGAAGGGTCTGAGCTTTTACTGTACTTGCAAGCTAACAAGTGATCCGGCCACAGAGCCATATGCATACACGGACCAAAGATACAGATGGGTAATACTCACAGCAAAATCAGCAGCTGCAGAAGCATCTTGCGCTGACTCCATGCCCACAGCGCAGCGAGTCAGTGTGATGAGGGCGCTCTGTTACCTGCCTGGGCGGTAGATAGTGGGTGCTTCACAAAATCAGGCAGCTGTGAGCTTTTATAGGGCCACTGTCTGTGCTGGCTTGTCTCTTCTCCCATCCAGAGGGAGAGACAACTGATTACCCTGGAGTGTAAGCAGCGATCTCTGGGAGGGGGAGGAGAAGGTTTTTCTTTATTACCACGTGGTAGTAGGTTTCTAAATCTGGAAGGATACAGTTTCTTTGGGCCCAAGGCTGCTTGCTATCCAAACATGTGCTCTGACCCAGGAAACCCACGGAGAATTGTCTCCCAACTGTGACAAGGCATGACTTAAGCTTTTGCATTCTGATTGTTTGGGGTTTTTTCCAGCTTTACTGAAGGATGAACAACAAACATAATCTGTGTATAGTCATGGAGTATGTGATGTTTTAATATACAGATCCATTGAGAAAGGATCACCACAATCAAGCTAATTAACAAATCCATCACCTCAAATAGTTGCCTTTTGGTTTTTTGTTTTTGGTGAGAACACTTAAGATTTACTATCTTAGCAAGCTTCAGCATACAGCACATTATTATGAACTCTTATCACCGTGCTGCACGTTAGCTCCCCACCTCATTCATCTGACAACTGAAAGTCTGTGCGCTTTGAACAACATCTCTTCACTTTCCCCACCCCTCAGCCCCTGGTGACCACCAATTTGTTCTCTGTTTCTATCAGCTCAATTTCTTTAGATTCCACGTATAAGTGAGATCGAATACAGTATTTGTCTTTCTCTGTCTGGTTTATTTCACTTGCCATAATGTTCTCCATCTTGTCACAAATGGTAGGATCTCCTTCTTTTTTTAAGGCTGAATAACATTCTACCGTATACCTATATATCACCTATTCTTAAACTATTTATCCTTCAATGGATACAAACACTTAGGTTGTTTCCATTTCTTGGCTATTGTGAATAATGCTACAATAAACTAAAATATTAGCAAAAAATAAAATGAGAGTGTAGATATCTCATTGAGGTAGCGATTTTATTTCCTTTGGATATATACCCAGAAGTGGGATTGCTGGATCCTATTGTAGTTTTATTTTTAATTTTTTGAGGAGCCTCCATACTATTTTCCATGATGTCTGTACCAATTTACATTGCCACCAGCAGCGTGTAAGGGTTCCAATTTCTCTACATCTCTACCAGCATTTGTTATCTTTTGACTTTTTGGTGGTAACCATCCTAACAGGTGTGAGAGGATATCTCATGGTGGTTTCAATCTAAGTTTCAACAGCAACCTAGCTGCTGGGTTGAGAACAGACAGAGAGTGGGAGGATCAGCTGGGAACCATGACCACGTTCCAGAGCAGAGACGATGGTTTCTCCCAGCTTTTCTATCTACTGTTTATGTGAAGCTGGCCTTGCGACTTAAGATCTTTGAGCCTCAGTTTCCTTATCTGTAGATATGAATAGCTAGATCCCAGGGCTGTTGTGAGCAAGGCAGAAAGAAAATGAAGTGACTCACACGCAGTAATCTTGCATCCACACATGCTATCTCTGCTCTTCCTCACTTAAAGTAGCAACAACTAGCACAACCAAGGCTTCACTTTGGAAAACTATCCACGGGAAAATACTTGAGTTGAAAATTAACAGTTATTCTGGTAATTCAAGCATTGCATTAAACAAACAATTCTAGAGTTAAGCATAATTGCTTGATAATTCTTAACTACAATTGATACTCAAAACACTGAAATTCTTAAATGCTTTTAAAGAGTAATTTAAGCATTCTTTTTTGCAAAAGCAATTTTATTTGCATCTTTCTTTACCACAGTAATAGTAGAGAAAGATGAACAAAAATATAAATTCCTCAAAAACATTTCTTTTGAGGGAATTATTGTGTTTCTAAGATTTAAAATATATGATGTTTTGCAGGTTTATTTAAGATGGTAGAGTGGAAATGAGTCATCTGCCCTATCTTTGGAAAGCAACAAATCTCAGCCAAAAAGCATAAAAACAGAGATAAAAACTACATATTCCAAAGAAGTTCCAGTTATGCAAGATGGCTAGGTGCCACAGATCTGCTGTGCGCCGCAGCGCTGTAGTTACCGACGCTCCGTCGGACACTGTAAAGTTTAAGAGACTAGATCTCAGGTTAAATGTCCTCACCGCAAAAAATAAAGAAGGGGCGCAGGAGGAAACTTTGGGGGGCGCTGGGTGGGTTTCCTACCTTGATTGTGTCATGGCTTCATGGGTGTGCACACGTGTTTGAGCCCATCAAGCTGTATACACTGAATACGTGCAGTTTTTTGTGTATCGTTTATACCTCAATAGGGGTATTAAAATTTTAAACTAAATACTTCAATTAAAAACAAACAAAAACCCAAAAAAGGAAGAAACAGGCACAACACAGCCCCAAGTGTAAGTGATGAGGAATACCTGTCAAATACATGAAATTTGGACCAAATTTCAAATCAAATGGGGCCAATCAACAGAACGCTCTGGAGCCTCGTCAGTGGGACACGCGGGCCGCTCCCCCGCTGGGCCCCGCTTATCTGGTTAGCACTCGAGTTCCAGGCCTCGGCACCCTCCCAGTTGACCGATTGGAGCCCATGGCAGGAAACACGGTCACAGGCCAGAGGCGCCCATCGGGCCTTTAGACCCATGAGCTCCCGGAATCAGCTAAAAAGTACACACCCCTTGAGAGACCGTGCTCGGCCTGTTTCGGGTTTCAGTAGGTACTCAGCACAGGACCCATGGCTGTAAAATAATCTTAAACCTAAAAAACCCCAATCATGTTGTGAGTCTGAACAAGTCTCAAATCGCTGGGTGGAGGCAGCTCAGGAATCTTACGTTGTAAAATAAAAATGGTACTTACAGCAGCAGGCAGAAGCCAGCCTGGCCGGGGGTCTCTGACTCCAAGGCAAGCTCCCCGGACAGCCCCTCCGCCCCGGCGCCTCGCCCAGGGGCGGCGGTCTCCACCGGTCCCGGGAGCCGAGACAGAGGCCTCCCCCCAGCCCGGGCCGGCTCGCTGTGGGCTCTGCCCCGTTTCCTTCCGCGGGGCCGGGACGGGAGGCACCTGCCCTCCCACCTGAGAGGGACCATCCGTCACCGAGCGTGGGGAGGCTCAGCACCGCGGGCAGAGCTTCCTGCGGTGTGGACGGCTGTGCAGGCGGCCCCCCAGACCCCTGCTGTGTTCCTGGGCCGTGCTCCCCGTCAGCCAGGACCACAAGTGCTTGTGGTGCTTGCTCTTCAAGTTTCCTGAGCTCATGGCGTCTGATCGCAGCCTGATCCTGGGGTGTGAACTCTCCGGGCTCCATATCACCCACAAGCTGCTGGGTAACTGAGCGTTTCCACGAACAGATAAAAAGCACTCTTAAGTGGCTGATAAAAGGAGACAAAATAGTCACAATTTGGACGTTGTAGGTGACCAGACTGGGGGCTCAGTATAAGTCCCCCAAAAGGGACTTTTCGTTGGCGCCATATGTTTGCCCTTCCTGCAGCTATACGCCCTTCCTTTACGGTGACCGACGCTTGGCTCTTCCTGGGGGCCCCGCGTCCCCTTCCGCTCCTTTCTAAAGACTTAAATAAATAGGAGATTAAATGGCTGTGAAACAATAAAGAGCAAGAGGTTATTGAAACCCATTTTAAAATATCTTAAAAATTCAGAACGCTGTGCTTACCAATCTTTAAACCTGATGTGTTTTTCTAGTTGACTTATATAAAAACGTTTTCTGTAAAAATACTTTTGTTACTCTTACATACAACCCTTCCAGACAAAATGTCTAAATAAAAATAGAAAATTAATTTAGAAACTTAATAAAGATTTGATTGCTAAACAAAGCACACTGATGACAGCAACACAAACAGGAAACCGGCCCCTAGCAAGATGTGAGGAGAGACATTAATGATCTTTGTGTTTTCAAAACTGCTCCTGAAGGCTTTCCTCTCCTAAAAACAAAATGAAATAAACTCCTGCTGCCGAGTCCTTTAGAGTCAAGCTGAGGGCCTAGCCTGGGGTCACGCGGGACACACCCGCTGGGACCGCAGAGGATGGCCCACACAGAACACCTCCAAATGTCATCCATGCTTGTGGACAAACAAAACAGGTTAAAGTGGTTGGCCTCAGGCCGTGCCCCTAAAACCAGAGGCTGAATTATTCTGGCTGGACCAAAAGCCTGGGAGAAGAGGCTCCGCTATTAACCCCACTACCCCATTAATCCGTGTCCCACCTGGAGCCTCCTGACATTATCAACTCTATTTCCAAAGACAGGACCCACGTGTGCCCCTGGGGATCCTCTCCTCCTGTGTGTGTGTGTTTGTGTGTGTGTGTGCGCCTGTTGTGTGTGTGTGCCTGACCGTGACGACATCGCCTCCGCCCTGGGTGACATTCACAGTGGCTCCAGGCTCCTGGCCAGCGCTGGCGAGGCCTGAATTAATGCCTTGGGCCAAGTGAAAAGGCTCAGACAACAATTTTAAGGGACCCCTCACTCTGTCAAGCAGACCTGGGTGGTCTGAGGGACACTTCTTTCTGGCTTTATAGCTGTTGGCTTCTGGTGAGACCGGGCCCTCTGGGCAGGTCTGCTCTTCCTCCTTAGAGTGATTCTGATGGAGCTTGGTCCCTGTGGTCTCAAACTCATTTCCCGGTTCTGACACAGCCACTCAGCGTCTAACCTATTCCAGTCTGTGATACGTGTTTCACTCGGGTCCTAAGGAAATCAAAGGGTAGAGTTAGAGCCTGGCTCTAGGCCCACATCCTGCGTGTGGTTTCTCAGGCCTGGTCACAGACATTGCAGAAGTTGGAGTGGGCAGGCCTCACCAGGAAGCTGTCCCCACACCCACTGGACCTCGGGCGCAGCCAGTGTGCTGTGGCTCTGCAGGGAGATGCGGTCAAGGACTCGGGCCCCCTCCATCAGCCGTGCACTTACACACGTCTGCATCCCAGCCCGGGGCTTCAGTGGGAGCCCTTCCACGGTGGCCGTCCTCAGGGATCTCTGCAAAGACCTCCTTATAGGGGCACAGGGGACACTTGAAGAACTTTTTGTCTCCTCAGCCTCAGAGCTCAGTCCTTTTCCGCTCTTAGCACTGCCCTCTCTCCTTCCCCTGGTCCAAGCGTCCATTAAGTGGCTGGAGCCTTTTGTTAGGGTGACGTGGCGACCTCCACATAGGTGCTGACCTTGACCGGTGAGCCATTCCCTGGGAACAAATAGAATGGAGAGAGAACGGAGCCTTTCTCCAGATTAGCCTCTGGTTTATACTGTCACAATATGCAATTAAAGGCTCGGCCGCTGCTTTCATTTGGGGCTTATTGCTTTAATCGGCTCCTCCACACCTGGCAGCCTGGTTGCAGCTGTGCTCCTGGGTCGGCTCTCAGCACTGTTATTCAGCTTCGTCCTAGAAGTCCCAGAAGGGCAACAAGGCGAGGAAAATAATGAAAGGTACGCAGGTTGGAAAGGAAGAAATGAAACCGTCTCTGTCTACAGATGACACGATTGTCCTTGTGAGATAATTCTAATATTTGATTTGTCTCATTTGATTGTCTTTTTCATTTCGGTTGAGATTTTTCTGGATCTTGGTATCACAGGTCATTTTTTTATTGCATCTTTGAAATTTTGTCTATGATGCTAGAAGACTCTGGGTCCTCTCCAGATATTTTATTTTAACAAGTCGTCAATGTTTTTAGAGGTTAGCCTGGCGTTCCGGGCCTACTTTGTGGACTGTGGTTCTAAAGTCAGTTTAGTTTTCAGAGCCTCTCTGGTCCTATTTTGGTCTGCTTGGTTTACTTGATGCCACAGGGGCATCCTCTTGTCTCTGCTGGTCATGCCTGGTGGGGGCATATGGGGTTTTCCCCAGTCAGGCCACCCAGTATCTTTGGCGTGGGAGGGGAGCCTCAGGCCTATGGAGATGAAGTGATTCCCTAACTGGGAGCTTGCTGTGGTGGGTTCCTTGGTACCCATGGGCCTGGAGAGCGCGTACGAACTCTTGGGCTGCTGGTTCTGGCCGGATCCCCCGGTGGTGCCCTTTGGCTACTCCGAGTTCTCTAGAGGGTGGAGTGGAGTGTCAGGCCTCCGGAGACAGATCAGCTTCCTAGGCCAGGCAGCTGTTGAGGTGGGTTCTATTGCTCATGCCCCCACTGCCCTTGTCCCTCTCGGTGGTGGAGGGAGTCTCAGGCCTGGCAGCTGAGGAGAGCACTGTCCCTGGCTGCTGAGTGTTTGCGGGGCTCCCCGATCCTTCCCCTTGCCAGGGATGCTGGGCCCATCTACTGTATATGCAGGAGTCCCATACCATCTTGGGGAGGAAGAGGCCTGTAGGAGCTGCCTTCTTTTGGTAAGAAACACCAGGATTGGGCAACCTTCTTGTGTTGCCCACAAGAAGATGGATGACACCCACTGCTGTGTTGTCCCTTTAGTCCTGGCACACCAAGGCAGCCCACTTTCCTCTCTCCCCCCCTCAGGATTCACAGGTAGTTGACTGTTTCATTATTTGCAGCGTACGTAGTTGTGATGAGTGGAGAGGAGGCAGGAAAAGGCAGACTCTTATCTGGAGCGGAAGCACTTCCAACTAATTATTGACACAGGTGCGAAAGTGACTCACTGGAGGAGGGTGACCTTTCAGCCGCAGGACACTCACGGGCAAACGAGCGAACCTTGACCTAAAACTTTCACCCTATACAAACGTTAACTCCAGACAGATCACAAACTCAAATGTAAAATACGACACTATAAAAGTTTTGTAAAAAAGACATGAGAAAACTTTCAGGAATATAAGGCTGGTCAGAGAGTTCTTAAACTTGACCCCCTAAGCATGATTCGCAAAAAGAAAAACGACAAATTGGTCTCATCCAAATTAAAAACTTTTGATTGGTGATAACTCAGATTGCTGGGAGGAAAAGACAAGTCACAGACTGAGAGGAAATACTTGCAAATGACATATCTGACAAGGAACTAGCATATAGAGTACATAGGGACCACTCGAGATCCAACAGTGAAAAACCAACAATCTTATTAGAAAACGAACTAAAGACCAAGGTATGTACAGACAGCAAATAAGCACAGGAAGAGATGCTTGACGTCATTACCCATCAGGAAGATGCAGATGGAAACCACGTCAAGCTGTTGGTACACACCTACCAGAATGGCGCAAATGAAATGTGACAGCATGAAATGCTGACAAGGATGCAGAGAAACGCACCGCTCATAACTTGCTGATGTGAATGTAAAACCTTGGCAGTTTCTTACTAAATGAAACATGCAGTTACCATGTGACCTAAAAGTTGTACTCTCTGGCATTTATTGCAGAGTAACGAGAACTACGTTCGCAGAAAAGCCTGCACACAAATGCCCATAGAAACTGTGTTTATTATAGCCCCAAACCAGAAAGGACCTTCAATGGTAGTTTGTCCTTCAATGGGAGGATGGCCGCGTTGTAATGCATCCATCTCTTGGAAATCCACTCTGCAACAAAAAGGAGCAAGGTACGTGCAAAACTTGGATGAATCTTCAGGGAATTGCGCTGACCGAAAAAACCAATGCCAAGAAGTTACATTCTGTGTGATTCCATTTCTATAATGTTTTTGAAATGACAACATTTTATAAATGGAAGACAGGTTAGTGATTTCCAAGGTTTAGAGCTAGAGGTGAGGCAGATATGGGGGAGATAAGTTTAATCGTAAAAGGGCAACAGAAGGATTGCCGCGTTCATGGAACTGTTCTGTGTCCTGACTGTGGTGGTGGATACACAAACCGACACATGTGGGAAGATTGCACAGAACCACACACACACACACACACAC